>NW_004567104.1:27438454-27475956 GCF_000260355.1 Condylura cristata
AAAAAAAAATAAAAATAAAAAATAAAAAGATACAGTGACTTTTTAATCTTTTTATCTTTGGATTTTTCTACTTATTTCAATTATTTTACTGATGAAGTACACTGCTGAGTTGGGTAGTGGGCAGTTCAGGAGAGGTCTGCCATGTCTATCACCTCTGGGGTGGGGATCGAACTCCTGCTGCAGTGGCTTTAGCTTCTTAGTGCTGTGCTTTTAACCCACTGCACCACCAGGGCGGACCCTATTTTACTCTTTTGTATTCACAAAATTATAAAATGTAAAGGGAAGCAAAACTGTAGAATTCATTTGTTTAAGAAAGATTTAGGGCCCTCCTGGTGATACAGTGGGTTAAAGCACAGCACTATGAAGCTATCTGCAACATGAGTTTGATCCCCAGACAGGGAGCTGACCCACATGGCCTGGCAGACCTCCCCTGACCTACCCCCTGCTCCCCTCAGCAGTTTATTTTTATCTGCCTGTTCTCCCCACTCTGTTGCTGGTGAATACTCTCACTCCTGTACCTCTGCCCTTTACCCCAGCTCTATATGCATAAATAAATAAACCTTTAAAAAAAAAAAGAAACATTTAATGTACACTTCAGAAGGACAGAATAGTAAAGGCAAGTATAAATTATAAGTGAGGGAAATTATAGAGATAAAACTTATAAATCATTAAAGTTTTTACACACTACTTCTACCCTTTTTTATTCCTTCCTTATTTTTACAGGTTTTTTCCCCTAGCATTGTCTTATACTACTGTCTAATTCATGTTTATTCCTTAAATATATATGTAAATAGAATAGAATCAAATACTTAAATGAAGTAACGAAGAGGAAAAGAGGTGACATACAAGTCTACTTTCTTCAATCCGTGGAATTAGAGAAAGACTAAAATATGAAAATATTGAGGTGATTTAGAGAGTAAGGAAGTTATCAAAATGATTCCTACTTTCAAGTCATTGAGAAAAATTACCAAATATCATTCCTATTAAATTATCTCTTATGTTGTTGTTAATTTCATTCTAGGTATGGAGTTAATTTATATAACCAAAACTATTTTCTAGTTTCATACATTTCTTGTTTCATCAGCTGTCACATGTGAGTCTTAATTTTTTCTTAAAGTAGTAAATAGTAGTTCTCTTTCCTTTTTTAAGATACTTATGGTAAAATGTGTGATTGGGAGACTAACAGAAGCTAGTGCTTTGTGTCAGGGTTGTGCCTGTGTTCAGGGTGCACCAGTTATCTCTGCTCTACAGATAGCAGAGGGAGTGTCTGTTAGAGAAGAATTTCTAGGGGCACCATCAGAGGTTTCTGACTGAGACAGGAGGAGGCTTTGGAAAGGAGTGGCATAAGACAGATAAACTCCAAAGGAAAATGGTGTCTGACCTTCAAGGCTTAGTGAAATTAGTCATAAATTCTCCAGAACAACCAGTGATGGCAGAATGAGCCTCAGCAGCTAGTAATAAGTATGCTTTGGCTAAAACTTTCTCAAAGAGAAAATGATTCCTGGTTATAAGGTACTTTTCTCAATAACTTGAACCCATGGGGTCCCTTTGAAACAAAAGGAGACCTGAAAACCATTAGTTTACGGTCAACCCAAGGATCTAGAAGAGGAATTTAGAAGCCTATTAGGGGAAAGCCTTTTCTCAAGGTAGTATGTAGAGACCCAGGCTGACTGGAGAACACAGTTCATATTTGAGAGTGTAAAGAGGAAGGACATCAGAGTTGCCTGGAAGGAGATGTTAGTATATGTATTTGGTTTTCTTCTTCAAAAGCCTTACACTAAACCATGTCAGACTAAATCAAGTTCTCCCTTTCTAACCTTTCTCTCACTCTTATATTTTCCCAGACCTCAAACCTAGAAGTTATTATGGGAAACCTATCCAGAAGTTGAGAATGTCCTGCATTCTCACGTTACAATTTTAGGTAGCTGTGTAACCCTTTTCTACTGCTTTTTGAGTGACCAGGTTGAGTATGAAAAGAAACAGAAGATTATCTAGTATTAAAGATGAGATATTTTTGCTCTGGAAATTTTTGTGCCTTTGTGTTGTTACTCAGTTTCCAGGAAAAGTCCATCCCTTTTGAAATACTCTCATCTTGTTTTGAGCTAAACTAATGAATGTATGGTCAGAATGGAGAGTAGAATAGTGTTCTCCTGGTTACTGGGTAAGCAGTGGTAGCAGTAGAGGTGAAGAGAAGTAGAAATGGAAACAGGAGAGTAAAAATTGGAGAATAACATGAAGTAGAGATTTCCTTTTTATCTCAGACCAAATAGCAGATGTTTAAGTATAAGCGTATCTTTCTCATATATTCAGGATACTTTAAACATTAAAGTTTAAACATTAAATTTTCTCTTTATTAAGTAATAAAGTGTTCGCAGTGTTTCATAATGCATTAATTAGTAGACCCATTTAGAAGACAGTTATTTTGTATGTAAGTGAATTTTTCTGTAGAGACTCAATTTCCGCAGCTTGGTACAGTTTGAAACAAAATGCTGCAGTAGTAACTTGCTTAGAGTAATCAGTGAATTTGAAGCTAATTTCTTTTACCATTTGTGAAAAGAAAGATTGAAAGTGAAAAGATAAACTTAATCTGACACATTTAGAATCTTCATTTCAAACATCAGTATTGTGTATGTGTTTTCCTCCTCTGGTAAAAAGACTGAATGGTTATGGAGAGACTAGAAGTGAATTTAAGAATAATAGCTACCTCATACAAGTGTGGTTTCTAATGAAAAGACTAAAAGTAAACTGAAATTTATATCATCAGAAAAGAAACATGTCAATAGATACAAATTCCTTTAGTTATGTAGTCCTTAAATGTGTGGCATATGTAGAACCTTACTTTTCCCATATATTCAGGAGACTTTTTCTTAGACTGAAATCCTTATCTAGGGTCAAGAAAGAAAGAGCATGGCTCTATAATTTCAATGGTAAACCATTTTAACAAAAGTAAAATACTAAAAACAGGACTAATCCCTTTTCTTATGTTTTTATTTTTCACCTCTCATAAGGCCAGGTTGTTCTGCACTCATAAGCAAGTTCCTGTGGCCTTCCTTGTTTGCTATGACTGAGACTTTGTTACCTGTTATGCAATAGCAGTATATTTATTAAAACTGGAACTCTGTTTTTACACTTGTGTCAAATCAGGAACTGTCTAAAAATAATCTTCTTTTGAACAATTTAAAGTGTGTTCACAATGAAACCAAGAACGAGTTGGAGAAGATGTTAAAATGTAATGAGGAGCACCCGGCTTATCTTGCAAGTGATGAAATAACTACCGTCCGAAAGAACCTTGAGTCTCGGGGAGTAGAAGTAGATCCAAGTTTGGTAATAAATATTCTCGAAAAGCATGAATGTGCTTTCTTAATCTTTGTCTCCTACAGTAAAGTGTTACTCTTCCTAATTTGTTATTAAATATTTAAATGCTTAATTTGACCTTGATCATACATACCTTTGCTAGCAGTAAAAATTCAGTCGTTTTGATTATAGAGATTTTTTTTCTTGCTATTCCTTGTTTAAGCATAATGCTTTAATTAGTAGTTAATTAGTAAATTGGGGAACTAGGACTTAGAAAGTGAAGTACTTGGGCAAGTTTAGTGGCTAATGCTGGTGAAGGGATGAGCCCAACAGACCGCTGCACCACATTACACTGCTCAGGTTGCAAAACAGAATTTTGCTTACATGTGGCCCATTTATAAATGTTTGGGTTTTTTCCCAAATGAATGTAGCTTAAAGCAGATATAAGTTAATTTAGGAGAAATAGGAATGTTACATATTTTTTAAAATTGAGTAAGGCCTTTGTGTTCCATTTCATTTTCCTCACTTATAATAAGTATGAAGATGAAAATAATTACACTTTACATTGCAGTTTGCTTGCCTTCATCATGTTTGTTTGGGGGAAATTTTTTGTAAAACCTTAGGCCTTTGTTCCCTTCTGCTTAGCCGGTGTTGTAGAGAGCAAAACCTTTTGGTGATATTAATTTACAATGTATTAAGTGAAATCTAATTAGAAAAGTTAATTCTAGTGGGGGAAACAACCATTTTAGAGATTTCAAAGCTATCCATAACTTCTTTTATAGATGATCTGCTGTTTATGTTTTCTGCAGCAGAGAAATAAGTATACTTATTTTAAATTCTACCAGACGTCAGAACAAAAAAAGTGGTAAAACTCAAAGCACTTCAAGCTGTTAAACCTCTGGCATTCCTTATAATTGAAAATGAAGTAAAAACTAGTGATTACATGAAATGATTACTTGAATTTAGACTTACGGTGTCCCCACTGATCCTAGCTCCCAACATAAATCATTTGTGATTTGATACTGTTAAACTATAAGTGTTAATGGCTGTAAGTATTGATGGATAAAATAGGTGGGACTTTGCTTATATTTTAGGATATAGAGTGGCTGTACCTTAATTGAGAAGAAAATTTCAGGTTTTCAAGAGACACTTCTTCCAATATATTTTATTAAACTATTAAATAAGATAGCAAAGTACTAGGACAAGCATAGAGGATGGCCTGGTAGATGTCAGGAGATATTAATTGTATTCTACCCTATTAGCTAATACTGTTAATATGAAAAATTGATATAATCTATCTGAGCCTCACTTTCTCATCTGTCAAATGGTGTTGGTGGTACATGCTCTCCCTTTTTAATATTGTTGACAATATTAAATTTAATATTAATTTAATAGTGTTGACAGTAGTTTGAAAAAGAGAAGTTAGAACTTTTAACAGCCCATGTAGTAATGATGTGGGGGGGGGGGTCATATTTCTGCATTTCCAGTAAAAGTTAATAATCAGAAAGGAAATATAACTCTCATTAGACAAAGTTCTCTACCTCCTTTGCTTTAATCTCCTTACCACAAACTAGGAGAAAATAATCCCCATGCTATCTACTCTATGGTGTCAGTGTTTGAATATAATAGCATTGCTTATTAAAAACACTGCAGATATTAAAACACACTTATAAGGGGTCAGAGTAGTAGTAAAACTAATCTTTGTCTTAAAAAAAATGGACTAAAAATGTTGGTATAGTAACATTGCCATTACAACTTTTTCATAAGTAAACTTCATGTGTGACTTTAGAGTATGTTTGGTCAACCAGCAAAGTGGATTTAACTCTTTGGTCTTTGTTTTCTTTACCCATTTTAGATTAAGGATACTTGGCATCAAGTTTATAGAAGACATTTCTTGAAAACAGCTCTAAACCACTGTAACCTTTGTCGAAGAGGTTTTTATTACTACCAAAGGCATTTTGTAGATTCTGAAGTAAGATTTCCAAATCCAAATACTTTGTAGCAATAATTGTTTAAATGCTTAAAAGTAAACTTTAGCTTTAGCATTAGTTTTAAGTCCTTTGATTTTTCTGGGGAAAAAAAAATATATGTGATATATAAAAAGTAGCATAACTCATATCTTCCTAAAGATATTTACTACTTTGGTGGTAATTTCATCTTTCATACATAACATCCAGTGCCAATAAGATTGTGTGTGTGTGTGTGTATAGGAGACAGTAACCACTTAAAATACATTGTCTTTAAGAATTAGCATTTTAGTTAGAAAATAATACAATTTAATTGTAGAAAGTAGATGTAATAATTAGTGTTAAAAAGATAATGTGGAATGAAATGGCCACTTACAATCCCCTGACTTAGAAGTAATTTTAGTTAATATTTTTGTGTGTATCTGTAAATTTTTACCATACATATTTGTATGTATGTGTATAGAACCATTGCATATTGGAACTAATATTGAAAATTATTTTATTATATAATATTATGATCGTATTATAATTCCTTCTTTATATCACTCAAATCTTGCTTTAGGTAATTTAAAAGAACTATGTAAAGTTTGTGAAGTAATTGTATGTAGTTCAATGTCACATTTCACAAAATAGCCTCTAGGTGGCAGCAAGCTGATATATTTCAAGCATTTTCTTACAAGTTAAAATGCTTAAACTGTCCTTCTGAAAGAGTTCTATTAGTAACATATTTGAGACCCCCTAAAGTACTTTTGTTTAGTTATCACAGTTTAATTGATATTTGTACTTAAATGCACTTATGTAAAAAGAGATAAGTTTTTTGTGGGTTTTTTTTTTGCATGATATTGTTAAGACAGAATAAGCTTTTTTAAAAATATGTATTTTCACATACAGCTGAATTTCAATAATGATTTGGGTGAGATGCAAAGAAAAGAGGTTAACCTGAGAGCATTCCGGTTACATGATTGTATTCAGTGAAAACTAAATACAAATTTAGGGTCAGTACTATGAATTTCTATTGTAATATAATGGAATCAAATTCTGTATTTCCCAAATTGGTTTGCTTTGTCACCTGAATCAAAACAAATCTAGGCAGGCCTGGGGCATACTTGGATTCTGGGCAGAAAATGTCCAGTAGGCTAGCTCTACAATAGGAATAAATGTGTTCAGTAAATATGATGATTTTTTATTAAAACTTAGGATTTAAGTACTGACTCTAATATTTATATGTATTCATAATCACGGCTTTCATTTTTAAATTTGCAACATATTCCAGTTGGAATGCAATGACGTGGTCCTCTTTTGGCGAATACAGCGCATGCTTGCTATCACAGCAAATACTTTAAGGCAGCAACTAACAAACACTGAAGGTAAGCCACTTTCTAGTTTTGATGTGAAAGATGATAATGGTAACATTCATTTCTAATGGAAGGATGCCACAATTCCTGATAAAACTTACTAGAAAAACAAATTTTAAATTTTCCCTTAAGTTATTATGATCATAAGTCATAATTTTAAAAAGATGGAAGATAAGACATTCCTCGTGTCTATATTATACAAAAACTAATGAGAAATGGACTCCTTCCTAAACATCACTTAGTTTTTTAGAAAATCTGTACTCATTAAAGTTTTAGTTATGTATTTTGAGAATACAACTTTCTAAGAATATATCAGTTTCATGTTGATAAAAGCACTATACAACAGGTAGATTCTCCCTTTTACTGTGAGAAGTATGAATTTAACTGTAGATTTAACTTGATACGAAGCATAAGAACTCTTCTCTAGAAGGTATTTTATCACCCTTCATTCATAAAACAAATGGTGCTCCTCAGGTTTTTTCATTTATTTTGAACAGTCAGGCGATTAGAGAAAAATGTTAAAGAGGTTTTGGAAGATTTTGCTGAAGACAGCGACAAGAAAGTTAAATTGCTGACTGGTAAACGAGTTCAGCTGGCTGAAGACCTCAGTAAGTAGTTCTTCCTGTTTTCACCTTACTGCCTCCTCACCTCTCCATGTTCACTGATTTATCATTTAGCCTCAAACTGGTAGAAAATCTACATGTAAATACAAAGAAATTATTTCCCCTAAGGGACCAAAATGAAATCTCCAACTACTTTAATATGTTTTTCTTAGGAACAGGGTGCCCAGTACCCTTACTGTACTCACTTGGAACAGTCTCCTATATGGAATCAAACCTGACATTGTGCAAAGGTGCTTTTCACCCAGCTTGGGCTCTCACCCTACTCTACCACAGCTCACTCTGCAACTCACCAGGCACTGCCATGCCATGCCACACTGCTGTTCTTCATGGTCTTTTTTACTGAGCTCATAGCCTTATGCTTTGTGCTAGCTGTTTCCTCACCTGATTCCTCCCACTCCCTAACCAAGAGTCCCTCCTCAACTGAAGCCAGCCCCAGCTTTTGTGGAGACAACCTCTTCATCTTTCTTGTGCTCCAGCACCCTGCCTCGGACTGCCCAATGGCATGGCTACCCCTCACTCTCGGGCCAGGCCCCCAACCCCGCTAGGTGAACACCTTCTTAAACCTAGGCTTTAACACCTACAGCTGGCCTCTATGATGGCCCTTCCTCTCATCCCTCCCCCTCCACCAACCTGGGTTGATCTTAACTACTCTGTTACTTATAGGGGGAGGGTACAGTTGATACTTTCTTACCTATCAGTAGCTTCCTAGCTTTTAAGATGTTTGGATTGCATATTAAGATTTATACTTCTGAGAACCCAAATCAGTGACAGATTAACATTATTAAATATAATTAAAAATACCGGTGGGGTGTGTGTGTCTGTCTCAGCTCACCTGTTACAAATTTTCCTTACTGTTTCATGAAACACAATATTTTTCCTTTCAATGTGTTTTTTAATCTATCTTACAAGTTTTCTGATATCTAAAAGAAAACATGCTGGCTACAAAGAAGTTCTTCCTATTTGAAAACAATTTCTAGCTCAGTTTCTACAATACAATCAGTAGAATACCTCAAAGAAAGTCAGAAGTTCCTGTTTTATACCCTGTGCCCAAGCAGAGTGCTGGTCTCCCATTTCCTCTGCTCTTCCCTTCTCTAGCTGTCTGAGCACTTTGTTTCTTTCTTTAAATAATCTTTTTTGAAACACTTCTCATTTGAGCTTTTGTTTCCATTTCTGTTGTTTCTCTTTGCTTTCTCTCATTTTCTTTCTTTAAAAGATTTAGTTTTATTTATGCATACAAGAACTGGGGTGTAGGCTAGCAGTGCGGGGAGCAGGGGATGAGACAGGAGAGGTCTGTTGCACCATGTGGGTCAGCTTGAACTCTTGCCTGCTTGCCTGCCAGAGTGGCTGGCAGTAGCTTGATAGTGCTGAGGCTTTAACCCCTGCAGCCCCAGGGAGACCCTGACTTTTCTTTTTCTCATGCTGCTTTGGCAGTACAACTAAGCGTGTGCTAACTCACAGATCTTTGCTTCCAATCTAGCTGTCTCAGCATAAGCAGAGTATCTTCCAGGGCCTTAGTGTCTTTGTAAAGCAACTGATATAATAGTTATTTCACAAGAGTATTGGGAGAATAAGTTTAAAAAAAAAAAAACATTTAACAGTCCCTGGTTCATACTTGTAAGCTGAATTAGTACTGCTATAGGAGGAACTATGTCAGTTTCACAGTGTTTAAGAAGTGTATCTTATACTTGTATCCTTCAGGAAATAGTTATCACACAGTGAAATGCTTTAATGTATTTTAGCAACATACGCATTTGTAAGTGATTAAAAAGCAGTGTCTTTTTTTGTGTTTTCTAAGTCGTTTGTAATTGCATCATGCTCCACTCCCAATTTGACTTGAAGAAAATGCATTATTCACAGGAATTTCTGTGCTCTCTAGACTAGTGTTACATTCTATGGGAGATTTTCCTGAAAAAGTACTCTGTGATTCCTTAGTTGATTTACTACTCTTATACATATAAAATTAAGGGAATGTTAATGTACCAAATAATGTCCTTAGAAGCAAGTGTTTCATAAGTGACTCAGCTGCACAGTCACACTAAAAGAGATGAGCCATGACTTTATCTGGTAGCTGAAAAAGAATCTGGAGACCTTTTCCTTATAGTTTAACTCTTGGGATTTTTGACTATTGATATTTTGTGTAAAAAAAAAACCTTGAAAGCTTAATAGTTACACTGTATTTCCTGGGTCAGAGTTTTTCTAGGAAGTTTCTGTATTCAATTAGAATATAGTGTATTGGTATAAGGAATTTGGAGAAAGGGAGGCAATCGAGAGTTTCTACAATTTCAAAGTAGATCAAGTATAATATTACAGAGGTTGGTAAAGCTTTGATGTATCATTTTTTGTTAATCTTAAGTTTTTTGCCTATTTTAAATCATTTTGTCATTTTACTTTGGAGAGTCAACTAGTTGTTCTTTAACATGAGTGCATAAGCTATCAGACAAACCCAAGTTAAAGTACCACATACAGAATAACAAGCCCATAACCTTCATGTATATTAAGATCAAAGAAAGACTGAGGAACTGGTCCAGGTGGAAGAATACCAAACAACAGAAAAATGAAATGCCTGAACTGCATATCTTCACTCTGAAAGGACATTAATGGGACAGCTGGTAAAATTTGGATGAGGTCTAGGGATATATGAGAGTTATACATTAGTGTTAATTTTTTTAATTTTTATTGTTGGAATTATTTAGGAAATTATCCTTGTTTACAATATACATTTGGGGATGATAGTTCATAATAATGATAAATAATGTTTGTAGTGTTCCTGCATCTTTTCTCTATGTTTGAGATTATTTTTACATAAAGAGGGTAAAAGGGATTTATTTAGTTCTGTTATTTTTATTTTTAAACTGATAATTTGAAATTAATTTGAAAAAATGGAAATATGATTTCTGAAAATGTTGAAATTTTGAGATATTTAATGAACAATTTATTAAGATACATGTCTCTCCTTTCTACCTTGATTCCTTATCAGCAGTACCAAGTCACACATGGAACTATCTAGTTTTTAGAATGCCCATTGTAACCTAGATGAAATTTCTTTTGATTTTTATAGGAAATTTTATTTCAAAGGATTTTTTATAGAAATTTAAATACACTGCTGACTTAGATAATACCAGGCTGGATTTCCAGCTTGTTATTTTAATAATGTTTCCAGTCATTTCTTGAAATAGACTACAGTTTTAAAAAAATTTTTTGAAGAGGGCAAGATAGCTAAGTTATGGATCAATTCAAAGTTGGCCTTTCTGTTGTGATTTATAAAATATATATTATGATTATGTAAAGCAATGAATACTGCTAACAGCTCATAGACCTTTGTTGGACTGTGTTGTCCATCCCACCCTGAAGCTGAGTGTCTGGGCACTGGTAACAGTTACTGGTGATGCTGCCAGCTGATTTGTATCAGTACAGTGTGGGATTGTTCTGTGAATATTCTGTTAACTAGGTTAGAAACAGTAAGTTTTTGGCCATTATATCACTTACTTAAGATTTAGAGTTTAGGGGTATTTTTTCTTTTTTGGAACTCTTATGTAAGAAAGCCCGAGTTACACTTTTTATTCTCTGTATACATAGAGGACCATTAATACCTAGGAATCAAAAGGGCTTTCACAGCTATGGAGTATTTATCTCCTTATTTTATAATAAATTTATTTTCATTTTTGTTTTCATTTAAGCCTTGAAACTTTTTGAATGTGAATTAATATTTGAATGTGAATTAATATTTGAATGCTTTTCCTGTTAGTTTAAGTGTGTTTCATCCATTCTCATAGATATAGGTATTTTTCTCATTTCATGGATGAAAAAGTGGAATGTAAAAGCACTGAGATAGTAAATAGTGAAGTGGTCTTATGACTGCTATGCCAAACTAATTTGAGGGGAAAAAATATTAAATCACTGAAAAATCTGAATCACATTAAGTGTGTGTTTGGAAACTACCCCAGTTAACAGTAGCCTTCATGGAATGGGTAAGAAAGATTGATCATAACCACCGTATGTAAGTTCCTACAATATGAAACACTTTTGAATTTAAACTTTCAAAATATGTGAAAGTCACTAAGCAGAGAGAAGTTAATTTTCTTCATCTTACTTGTTAACATGTCTTGAAGTGTATAGTCTGTTAAATTCCATTATAATCAAGTAGTATCTATTGATAAGTTGCCCAGATTCAGGCACAACTTCGTAAGTGGTGTGTTTATGTTTAGCATTATAAGATCTGGTTCTTAAGAGGGACAGTCTTTGATTTGATTGTCTGCAAAGACTGTTATTCTAAGTTGAGGTGCTTTGTTACGCTGGAATTGTTTTTGAAATGTTTTCTAATAAAATTCAATGTATTCATATTTATTGTATGAGTATCTCTTAGAAGACACATTTAAGTCAAAACTGAGTACTTTATATGTACATAGCATTCTTTTACCAGTGAAATGTGAAAACAGTGCAAAAGTTCTTTGCTTGGGCTACCCATGTACAAGCTTATTTCAGTGATATAGTTGGATGTTTTTAATGTTAAAAACAGTGTAGTTTAAAGAGGCTGGTAAATTAGAATTTTCCAATATCCGCAGCTTTTTTCTCCCGCAGTTAATTTGCTCTGCTGACTCCCTACACGAGGTGGCAACAGCTGGCCTTTTTACTAGAGCTTGGGGGGATTAGAGAGCAGGAATTGCAGCAGCGTGCGCGGCCTCTTGCCTCTGTTGACTGTTCTTTATTGTTTGATGCCTGAGCATCTCCCAGACAGCAAGGGATTGTTTCTTAAAACTTAAAGTTTGTTTCTCTTGGAAGTATACAATGCTGTTGGGGCTTGTCTTTGTGTCTCTTCACTTTCCTAGTCTCCTCTTATCCTCCATCCTGTGCTTTTGCTTGATAATTACAAAGGAGCAAAGGGTACAAGCTTTGTATCTTAGTGTGCATGAGATTTCAGTTTTGACTCTAAAACTTAGAGAATATTCTACTGATGGAAATTTCTTTTTTCTTTGAGCTACCAGCTTTCACGTAACAGAATCATAATGAAAACTTTGTTCTGTATAGCATAACTAGATTTCGGAAGTTAAGGATAGATATGGAGTAGCCGCACAATGAGAAATGAACCAAAGCTGCTTAAATTTCCGAAGATCCTTTCACTAACTTTGTAGTGTAGTTCTAATTTATATGACAGTTACAAGAATATTACATGCCGCCTTGAAAGTTGAGTAAACAGTAGTCAGAACATATCTTGATGGACACCACTTCCAGAATAATTTTGTTCTTCATTTAGAAAAGAAAAATATCAAGGTACTCTTGAATTTAAGTTCCACTGTTTACTTTGCTAAACTTCTCTCATACCTACCATACCCATGAGAACCTTGGGATGAAATAGTTTGGGACTGAATCATTGTAGAAAGATACATAGGATTCGAATTTTAAATTATAGGAAAGGCAGTTGATTTCTACGGCTGTTTTTACAACTAGAGAGGTGAGTCTCTGGCATGTTTAGACAGGGCTCCAGCGGTGATTCTTGCCACAGCTGTGCCACACACCCTTCTGCTCCAGAGCTGCTGCTCCGGAACTCCTGTCCATAGTAACACAGCTGAGCATTCTACTAATTTGGATAAAATTAACATATTTCTTCTTTGAATAGAGTCTGTTATCATGTGTTACAAATGTTCCTTTAAATCATATAGTTGCATGTTTGTTTGTTTATTTCTGTGGAGGGAGCCAATAAAAATGGATTTTCAAGGATTTGAAAGAGGAAAGGGTGCCATTGAGTTATGAAATTCTAGACACCTAGTCTGAGAGAATTTTTTTTAGCAAGAGTAAGGAGAGAAAGCATAATCCCTATAGCATCATTTATAGCTAAAAACTGTTATTGCATTTCTTTGGCCAGTAATTATAAGACCTCAGTATGGCTTTTATCTCTCTGAGCTTTTAGCACTTTGCTTGATCCTCACCCAGTAGTTTTCCTGCCATGTATTTTTTTTACCTACCTTCAATCACCTACTGGTGATTGAAAACCTCACTGAGGTGCTGCCAGTACTGTTTAATTGAACAGAAGGCAGGATTCCCATTATAGGCAACTATAGATCAGCCAAGTAGAAAATAGTTCTAGAAAATAGAACTGGCATGTCTATTATCATGATCTATTCTGCTGAAATGTTTGGGTTCTTTCAAAATTCACCATAACCGTGTATGTTACATTTTATATAACCCACATGCATACACACACACATACACATAAGAGCTCATGACTTGTTAATACAAATTCTTCATTAATTCCTTTCTCTTGACATAAAAAAGAGGGAGAAGGAAGTTCTTTTTGCCCTAAGGAACCTTTTTTCCACTCTGTTATGCCAGAAATTTCCATCTCATTTCTCTTCTAGAACAGTTTGATTTTGCTACATTTATTCCATACCTCCTCCTACTCACTAACACCTTAGAATCTTGCTTTCACCCCTGGCATAACCACTTCTTTCTTCATCTGCAATGATTTCCTAATTGCTAATCCACCCAACTTACCAGAACAGTTCAATGGTCTTTTATGTTTATTAGGAATGTTTAAGTTGACTGCAGTTTTTTCTCTTTGACATTTATGTACTTTTTGGAGTGATTATTTGTGGAAATGAGTTTTTGAAAAAGGGAAAGATTGAAATGTTTTCTTCACTACTAAATAAACAATTTCTCTAATTGTTCTAATTGTTCTCTAAGACATCTTTTCAGGGTGAAAATAATTGAATTTTTAAATTCTGCGTTTGTGAAATAAATGTTATAGCCAGGTAAAATTGTCAAATAGAAGAAGCTAAGGAAGATAGTAAAGGATTATTTTTACCTTGAATCTGTATAAATGAAAGCAGATTCTGCTTTGTGTTGTGCTGGGGGAAGGGGAGTAACACAAAGAATAATCCTCAGGGAGAGTCTTCTGTGTTAGAGAAGTAGTTATTTACACTCAGAATTCCACATGATGAGCCTGAGTTGTGTGCTTTCCAGGTTATTGATGTGAAATTCTAGGCTCAAAATGGGGCTTTTAAAATCAAGCACATTTTTCATAGTCTGAAGTCTATCTTTTAAAGCCAACAGTAAAGGATATTGATAAATTGGTACAAGATTAAAAGGACATTTATTTCTCAATAATTTTATGTAGGCTACTGGTACTGCTTTATCAGCAAGTATATTCTTCTTGCTGTAAACTCACATTTTAACCCATTAAAGTAAGCAAATAGTAAGAAAGACCTCTTCAGTAATATGGGTTGAATTTTTTGTTCATCAGTTTTAAATAAATACTTAAATTTCATATTCTTAATTATAGTGTTCACAGAAATGGGAGAACTAACACATGATGTGATCCTTTTTTGCCCTCAGTGGTGTTGATTTTTTTTTCTTTTTTAGTTAGTAATTATTTCTTTTTTTTTTCTTTATTGGAGAAACATTGGTTTCCCACATTGTGTATGATTTGTATATGATCCTTT
Organism: Condylura cristata; assembly: GCF_000260355.1. Taxonomy (NCBI): domain Eukaryota; kingdom Metazoa; phylum Chordata; class Mammalia; order Eulipotyphla; family Talpidae; genus Condylura; species Condylura cristata. Next base: position 27,453,130 of record NW_004567104.1, read on the forward strand.
CAAATACTGAATGATACCATTTACAAATAAAAATAGAGAAACAGAGCAGTCATATCAAATCAAACCCATTTGATCAATCTCAAAAATAACAACATTTTTCTGAATAACAACTTAGTGATTATGATTCCAGGAGACATTTCACAGGACCACATAGTAGTTGCTTATCGTAGTACCATTTCACTACTTTAATTCTCTCAATTTTGGTAACTACCTGTCAGATATCTGTCATTTGTGAATGAATGGAAATCTTGCTTGAACTAGTAATGTGTCTAAGCTTATGCAACCTATGTAAGGTAACCAATTTTCTCTGCTTTATTGTTAGCTGAGTGTGGGGATTGTCCATTTTAATTTCTCCTAGAACAGCTGCTTCATCTGTCCTCTAGTAGAGGATTATTATATTGAGTTGTAAAGGGATTATTATATTGAGTTGTAGAGAGATGTTTGCCATATTTTACTCAACTTCAGTTAGCTCTCCTTTCTGGACAAGGAATTCAAGTTGTTCTAGTCTCCTTTAATTAGTACCACTGCATATTATGAGTCACAGATGTAGACGATACTGTCTTTACTCCATACACTACCAGATTGTGGGAGTTTTTGTTCTAATCCTTTTTATTGTCACTGAACTAGTTGTATGTGTTGTGGAAATTAGTAAATATAGATGGCATAATGTTTAAAACAATTGCCACTACTCAGATAAAGACAGTAACTCTATCCTAAAAAAATTTTTTAATATGTTCTTAAGGACATGATTTCTGTCACATATCTGGAACAGTTGTTCATGGAGAGATCTTGGGTCTGCTTCTTAGACCCATAGATCTTCATTTCATTGTCACTGTTCCTATTTCTGGTTTCTCAGTGTCAGAGAAAGCTACGTTTCTCCTTTTTTCTTCATATAAATATTGCAAATTAGGCAGTATTAGTAAAAATAAAACTTGTGGTGCCAGTTATTTTTAAAAGGTCAAGTATCCTAAAGGCTACATATGTTGTAGCTAAACAGGTACTAAAAATCACTCTCCTTTCAAAGTTAACCACCACCTGTGAAGGCTCCTGTACGTCTGCATGAGCTTAAGATTCCAGCCTATCACTCCTTTTCAGCAAAGATGTTCAAGTTATTCCCATCTTAAAACTACTAGATATTTTTCCATGTACTCCAACTATTTTCAATATTGATTCTCTCTTACACTGGAAAAAAACTCTTAAGGTTTGCCTGCTGCCTCCCCTTTTAACCATGCAATTGCTTCTTAATTTTGTAATCTTTCATTCTTGCTTATATTGTACAAGATTGCTGACAATCAAGAGAAAGCAATGAGCCAGGCAGCATTCAGGAAATGAAAGTATTCTCTTTTAGTTGCATCACTTGGCACTTTGGAATCCACATCCTGCTTGGAACTCTGTATCTGCTCTTACATTTGCATAGGCCGTTACACTTTACAAGATGTGTTATGTTTGTTATCATGCTTCATAAAGGCATATGAGACTTGGAAGGTATTTCCTCCATTGTTCAAATGAGGAAATTAGTATATATTGAGGGAAATAATTTAAACAGTTACATAAATACTCATGGCAAACTACCTCATATCTTTTAGATTTGTTTTGGGATTCTCTTCATCTTTAGTCTCTGAGCTTGTGCTTGTGGGGAATGCTGAGTAAACAGATTTATATCACCTGACTTCCTTTTTCTGTTATTTTCAGTGTGTTAGCTTTTAGAGCTAATCATCAAGAATCCAGAACAAAGAACTTGTCTTCTAAAGACATATAATAGTTCATTCTTTAAAAAGGATACCCTGTTTACAAACCTGTATATTTTTATCATTATTTGAATTTTGTGATTTTTATAAACTAACTGAAAATATGTGATTTTCTGAGTCAATGAATATATGAAATTAATTCTGAAGTTATTTTCACTTTTTTCAGCCTTATTCTGAATTAGAGCCATTCTCAGTAATAATACTGCCTTACAGGGTTGTTGTGAGAAAGAATTCAAAACTTAAGAAATCAGCCTAACAAAACATCAAGACCTGTTTTCCTTGTGATAAATGCAATAATACTTTGTCCTAGTGTAATTTAAGAGATTTAATTCTTCTTTTGTCATCTCATTTAATTAATTTATTAAAGCCTGAGATTTTTAATTTCATATTTTTTATACAAACTTTTAGTTTGGTTCATAAATCAGAATTGCATTCTCTGCTCTTGTATTATTTTCTTTTTACTTTTAAAATTACATTAATGAGCTGTTTAAGAATCATTCTCATGATTCATTTGTCTATTACGCCTCCTTTTTAAAGCTTCAGCACTGAAGGTCTTTTGACAAACCAATATTTATAACAGTTTGACAGCAGCATGAGGAACAGCGTTTGTCTTTGTAACAGCTTGAAGAAAGACCCTTTCCAGGACCCAGTCATGCAGTTACAATCTTGACCTCTTTCTTATGCTGGGAACATACATACAGCAGCACCTCCCATGTGTTTTCTTGTCCCATTGACTGTCCATTCACTTCCCATCTGTTTTGCAGTCTTAAAGGAACAGAAGGGGCCCTCTTCTTATAAATCTGTCTTTACTGGTGATAAATGATGTCCTGTCTCTTTAAGGGCTGCTTGGGTGGTTTTCCTTTTCTTAAAATGCTTCAACTTTCCTCCTAACAAAATTCAAAGTAAAATATACATTTTAAGAATAAGAGGAAAAGAGAAAATGGTGGATTATTTTAAAACACTTACTTTATTAGGATAAAATATTTTCCTGATCATCAGAGTAGTTTTTTTTAGCTTTCTGAATTATCTAAGTCATATCTTTTGAACTGTATTGATATTTAGGTTTTTCTACAACAAAAGGAATGCATTCATTTTGAAATAGTGTATTTACTTAAATTTTTTTTTGAAGAAAATAAGGCAAAGCATTATTAATGAGATTTTATACTATACAACTTTTAAAGCTTTTTTCCCACCATAATTTGAATTGATAGATGTTTTAAGAGGTAATATTTTGTGTACTGGATATGGAATAAAGTAATAAATGGTAGATGACTAGATTTATGGTAGAATTTATCTTTACGTTTTTTTTTTTAAAGATTATGCATACAGAACTGGGGTGCAGAGCAGAGGTGCAGGGTGTGGTGAGAGGATTCACCTGAGACAGAATGGGGAGCTGAACAAGGCAGATAGATTAAGCACACTGCTGAGAGGAGCAGTGGGCAGGTCAGAAGTCTGCCCTGCGATGTGGGTCACCTCCAGTGTGGGGATCGAACTCATGCTGAAGTGGCTTTAGCTTCTTAGTGCTGTGCTTTAACCCACTGCGTCATCAGGGAGGGCCCTCTTCCACATTTAATGCCATAAAAATTTATAACTTTTCATCATACTTAGTGAAATAAACCCCAGAAAGAAAAGGAATAATCCTGATGGTTTCACTCATAGCAGGAGTATAAAGGACCAGGGAAGAAAATAATAATAATAATGAACAATTATATACCAGAGACATTTTACAGGGGTGGAATGGGATCAGAAACAGTGGGGGGAGGGAAGTGCACCGGACTGTGGTAATGGCACATGGGTGATTTGGTGATGGAAAGCTCACAGGGATTATAACTGAGATGGAAAAAAGCACAAAATGATGTAAAAATGAACTACTATATTATTTTTTTAAAAAAAAGAGTTCAAGAAAATAAATTTGCCTCCAACAGGAAAAGAAAAATTTATAACTTATGTTGCTGAAAATACCTTACACACATATTTATATCATTAAACAGAAATAAAAATACTTTTCTCCCATGAAGAAATTTATTTATAAAACATAAAATAAGGCAAATATTATCTCCCAAAAATTTTCCTAACAATGATGTAAAAATCATTACCAGTTAAAAAGTCCAATTTTAGAGTATTGTTATATGAATAAGCCATCTAGTGGCATATCATCTGTCAGCTAACTTATTGCTGTATTTATTCCCTGTTTTATCCCAAAAAGGATTTAAGGCAGCTAACAAAGATCTATCCTGTACAAAAGCTTAAAAATATTTATAAGTAAAAAGTTTCACAGATGGAAATAACTTAGAGAACTCTATACCTAAGGGTTCTGTGTATTTATAAGTAATTTGTAGATTTTAGCTTGAGCTTCCTAGTCAGATGCAAACTGGAAAGCAAAGTTGATTGTATGATTTATAGGAGCTATCAGACAATAGAGATATTGCATGGGAGAAACAGTTCTTTGACACACCTGGGAGAAATATTTCATCAGTCCTTGTAAAAGAGACATTGAGCTATACGATAGTGAATCAAGTGACTATATGTAATCATGAATTTCATGGAACTCTTTATTATAATGTTCCTCAATGTAGATTGAACACGTAAGCAATTCAGAGAAAAATCAAAATGATGTAGTCCAGATACATAATTATTTGGTTTATCTAAAGTTGAAGAAAAATGTACCTAGAAATACTGAAAAATTGTACATTCCCCTGCAACCTTCAATTAATATGTATTATAACTGAGCCTTTTGGTATTTGGTAGCAAAAAGTTCAGGGTTTTACACTCATTGATATTGACAAGCACTTGGAATGATGCCACTCTTTTTAGGTACGGGTAGAACCATTAGAATTATATAGCTCGCTGAGCTGAAATTAGGGTTGCCATCCACTTAGGAAAGTTGGAGGGCCTGATCAATACAGAAGCCTGAATATAAGGCTGGTCTGTGTTCATCCATACTGAAGTCCTTGGGGGGAATAGGCCTTCAACTATCAGGAAAGGATTTGAGGAGATTTTGATTGTATTAGCCAAAGGGGTCTAATAGAAATGCTCAGTTAGAGTTCAAAAAAGGAAAGTTGAATTTATCCATAAGTCACTCACTGTTGAGCTTTTTACATATTCAGTAGACATAAGTTACTTCACAGACTTTATTATGGAAGTTTTTTCCCCTAAATCGTCATTCTGGGGTTTGAAAATAGCAAATTGTTTTAATAATCATCTTTAATGTTTGAATTAAGTATTGACTGTGTCAGGTCACTTAACAATGAATGAACAGTGAATGAATTATTCATGGGCCTCTATTACATAGCAAGTGCTGTGCTAGGGTTACTGATTTTAAATGACAGACTTTTTTGTAAGTTATTCATACAAGCAGTCTGACATTGATGGGGGGGGGGGCGGGAACAGTATAATACTGACCTTTCCACGATTAATTATGTAGCCTTGTGAGAACAATATAATTTGCAATTGCATTTTTTACTGGGAGTGTACCATAAGTAAGAAGATACTAAGGAATAAACAAAAGACAGCTTATAAGTGCCAAAAGATGTAATGATCAGTTAGAATAAAATAAATAAAATAAAATGTATGTATAGGCTTTGGATTATTCTGTAAAGATTCCCTCATTTTATAGAGAAACTAGGACTAACTGACAGACAGCCAAAAAGTTAAGGGCAAGGCTGGTACTAGAAACTTAGTTCTCTGTTCACATTATTGTAAAACTTGTAATATGCTCTTCTCTTTATAAAGATGACGTAAATAACTACCTCATTTCTTACTAGAAACATTAGACCAGGGATCCCTAACATTTATTTTTACATCAAACTCCTTTTATAATTGTATATGCCTATGAAGTCCAGGAGTTAGTAGATTTGTTTGTATAAATATACTTAATATTATTTTTCATTAGAACCAGTTACAATCATCTCCCCTACGCAGCCTAAATATATCATTGCTGTAAGAACAGATGTAATTCTAGGCCAAATAGTTTCATTTGAACTTTTTAAACAATGGAAATAACTTAGAGAACTCTATTACCATCTTCTCAGACTCCAGAAGTCTAGGACCCCACCCAGTTTTGAAATTACTGTAAAATGGTGTCCCTTACTCCATCTGTAGGTTCACTTGCTTTGGTTTCACTTACCATAGTCAACAGAGGTCTGGAAATATATACAATAAGGAATTTAGAGAGAGAGAGAGATCACATACACATAATTTTTATTGCAATTTATTTTTTTATTGGTTATTATTAGTTTCTTACTTGTCTAGTTTGCACATTCAACTTTACCCTAGGTTTGTATATATATGGGGTGGGGGGTATATTTAGGGTTTGGTATATCCAGGGTTTCAGATCTCCACTGTGTTTCTTGGAAAGTATCCCCCAGGAGTAAGGGGGAGGAAGATACCGTTCTTCAACAGCTTTCCAGGACTTAGGAAATGTGGCCTCCTTCTGTGACAGAGTATTCTGTCTTCGTTAGTGACAGAGTTTGTTTTATGAACTGTCACAGCTGTTTGTAGGGAAAGCACAACAGAGCCAAAACTCTGAATGTGTTAAATTTAACTAGATACTTCACTGCATATACACCTTTGGTTCTACCTTTTATCTGGTGTAAAAGGTACACATTTTTTTTGTTAGGTTAAATTTAATATTTTGAATGTAATTTTTGAGAATCTTGAATCTGCTCTTTTACTTACTTTTTTTTTCCTTTCTTCCCCATGCCCCAGATGACTCCTTTAAATACCAAACTTCTAACGGACACTTGTAATGTAACTAATAAAAAGCAAGCCATTTCAGGAGTAAATGAATGTATATTTCATAAAGAAGTGTTCTTTTAATTTTCAGTCCTTTGTAAACATTTTTATAGCAGAATTTCACATATAAGGTGTCCTTGAGCTGTATATAAAGTTTGTGTGCAGCATGTTATAAAACAGGTCTGTTAAGGTATGTTTGGGTCTTTGAATGTGTGGTTTGCTTAAAGTACATTGCTTTAGTAAGTTTGCAGCTTGTTTCTTCATGCTTTCTTTAAAAACATCAAAAGTTATAAAAGGTTTATTTCAGGGCATATGGTAGTGTTTTGTGTGTGGTTCTTTGTTACTGTTCTAAACTGTTATTAACCACTGAAGTGAACCTTCTCCTGGGCTTGGCCTCTTGGTATTCACAGTGTATTCAAAACCTAATTACAGATTAGTTTATATTTGAGACTTTTAGAGCAAGTATCAGAAGACTCTAAAAGAAAATGAGAGTAGCAGTATCATTTCATGTGGAGATAAAGAGACCTAAACCATGAATGGGTGTCAAGTCATCTGAAGAAAAGAAAAAAGAGAAGGAACTTCATTCACTGAGACTGACGGTTTATGAGTTGGGGATTATGGGTATATATTCATGACTCAATCAAGAAACACAATGAATTGATGTTTGAGATAGTTCATCTTTTAAGTAAACATTGGATAAATGGAAAGTAGACTCAGTATTCACTACATGTGGAATTGACTAGTTCGGTGTAATAGAAATAACAGCTTGTTAATCCATTCCTGGGTTGGTTTAATTTATCCAGTAAATCACAGATTTTCTAAGAATTCTCTTGGAGTATTTAGTACAAATATTTAATAGAAATGGGAGTTAGCTTTATGATTTGTCATACTGTTTGTACACATGTTTCTGTAGGAAAGTAATTTCTACTGGTGAAATAATACTTAAATGCAATTAGGTACTAGAACTTGAAAACAGTATAATAGAGGGACATTCATTTGGAAAGATCAAAAACAATTAAGTTTTAGTTGCTGTCATTCAACTTCAGTTTTCATGAGTTACTCTGTTTCTATGCAGTCAAATGTCATGTTTAATATATGAGACAATGCTGGAAAATGACTTCACAGAATTTAAAATGAATAAATTCAAATATGGAAAGTAATGCTGCTTATATTTGTAATATAGTTCCCTGGTAGAGCACGAACTCAGTTCAATTTCTAAAGCTGTATGTGTATGGTCAGCATATGTTAGCATTCCTAGGAAGGTGTAATAAATTTAAATTTCTTTTTTTATTGGTATTATGTTGGGAGACCTGAGTCTTTCCTGCTCATGTCTGTGTGGTACAGAGTGACCTACCAGCTTTCATGACCTTCATCATCCATGACTCCCCTGTCTCCTTTCCCCTGACTTGCTTCAGCTCTTATGGTCCTTGGTTTACACTCTTGGGCCCTGATATAACATCCAGGAAGCTTGTCATGTGGTTTTTTGTTTGTTTGTTTGTTTTCTTCTTGATAGACAAAGACCTGTTTTCTGTGCCATATTTTTGGGAACTTCACTTGTCATATATCAGTTAACGATTGAGTATGTTTAGTGAGCCAGACACTGGTCAGGCTTTCTTTGCCTGTTCAAATATGTCTAGTCTCTCAAGAAGTAATAGTATTCAACAGGGTACAGTAGTACATTGTACATTTTTTACTCATTCCTAGATACAGAACTACCAAGTAATGCTCTATAACTATTCCACTCCTAATTTTGACCAAAATATGTCCTATTTCACATAAAAACTAAAACTTACAGCAAATATAACTTAAAATAGTAACATTCATTTTGTTACCATTTACAATCTGCAGATCTAACCTGTGTTTCTGAGGCAGGGATATGGACAAGGCTTACTCTCCAGGTTTAATGTTCTCAGCTTTGGCCATGAAACATGAGGGACTGAATGACAAGTGGAATGTAGAATTTGAAATCGCCCAAAACACAATCGATGCTGCATACATAGACTTAGAATGCAGTTGGGGAGAGAGCAAGAAATGCTTCCCTAAGGCAGGCAGTTATCTGTGTCCTCAGGTAACTCCACTAAGTGTGTTTTTTAATAAGTGAAGGAATAAACAAAATATTTTTTTTATTTTGTGTTAATAGGACACAATTGATCACAATTATTCTTTTTGAACATTTACTTCCTCCTCCCAGCCTCATTACTAGAAACTTACTCCAAATCCTTTGTTTCATTCTTAAGGTCTCAGGGCATTGTGTTAAAGTTCCACTATTCTAATTGTAAGGTATCTTATAAAAGCAGATTTTTTTTAAGGGAAATTTGGTAAGGTTTTGATTTTATGGTTTTCGTTTTGAAGTCAGTACTTTTAAGAAAAACATTGCTTATCTAGTTATCTAATTTCAGAAGAATTTGATTTGGATTCAGACTTCACAGAGTTAGACATCTGCCTCAGAGTGGCTCTTGGTCTCTTCAGTACTAGAGGGTCTCGTTCTGAATGCTCTATTTCCAGGGGTGCTGGGCCAATGCAAGGATAGTGTTCCCTGAGGGTGGAGGTCATGGACAGGGTGAAAAAATAGAGAGAGTTGGTCTTGCAGCTGCCTGACTGTACTCAGATCAGGTAGGAAGTGGAATCAGGTTTCTCTCTTCATATAGTACAACTTCCAGGTAGAAAGAATCCTGAGAGGAATGTTTAGAGAAACTGCTGAAGCCCTAAACACCCATTGTAGATTTCCTTATGTTGTGCTTCTTAGGGTGATGATTTTTTACAAACCGCATCCATTTCTAAAACTCTGTGAGGTGATTTAGAAAATTTGTTTCCTCCTAACACTTTCCTTTTTAAAAAGTATTCAACTAATAAACTGAATTTGTATGGGATTCACCAAATACTCGTTTAAGAAAATAGGTAAAGTTATTACTAAAGAACTAGATGAATTTATTTTAAAAATAAGAATGTGGTCTTATTTTTGAGAAAGAAAGTATGTTTAATGGTGTGGCTATTGGGGGAAAAAAATACACTACCAAAAAATACTTCTAAATGATGGATTGGAATTATTTTTCTAGTTTGTCTACTTTGACTTTATAAATAAGGAGTTAGTGCTGCCTTTGTGGTAACTGTTACCATATTTTCTCAGTAAAGTATTTGATCAAAAACAATAGCACTTTTTCTCTATAGGTTTTGTATACATCTCAGTCTAATACCTGTAACTAGAAGTGTTAAGTTGTTGGGAAAAGGGTGGGAAGACATGAAAGTCTGTACATGCCCCCTTGCTGGCGTTGTTGAGTTCCCACAGTGCTAGTAAACACTCACAGAAAGGGCCACTCTTCCTTTCATTGTGTGTGTACTCATTAGCACTGGCTCACTGATTAAAAAGGGGGATACTTACATCTTCATTTGCACATGATTTCTTTTTAAATGTAGAATAAAAATGCTGAATATCAAATGCATCTTAAATAATACTTCTGTATATATAAAGTAGAATGCATTTTGCCTCTAAATCACGAGTTCTGAAAGTCACTTTAATTGATAATTCCCAGTAATATGTTAAGCAATGACAAATGAACAAAAATAGTTATTAATATGCTCACTGAAACCTAGATTTGAAAATAGGAGCTGCATGGTTAAGTCAACAATGAAGTAGAATCAATGAAAACTTCCCCATTTTTATTATTATGAGGCTGACATGTACTGTGAATAGTTTATTTGTGAAACATTTCTTTATATCACAAAGAGAAATTACAGATTTTATTTGGAACCCTATGAACATAAAAACCCATAATCAATTAAAATGTAAATTTGTGTTTAGTGGCTCCAGTTTTTTAAACTTTCCTCATTCAGCTGGGCAAGTACAGTATTATGTGTAATGCAAGTTATTATTGCCCTTTTTATGTTTGTTGCAAACACTTCCTACATTTTGTTTTGTCTTTTAACTTTAGGGTATTTTGATACAGAACATGCACATAGTTATTTAAATTAGCTCAGATTGGTTGATCTTTTCCTTGTAATTATTTCCATTACTTTACACCTAGAAAGTCAGGTAACCAATTTAAGTCAAAAACTCAACTGTATTTTCTTTGACTCTTAAAGATGGTTTCATTATTTTACATTTTCCTCTTTCCTAAATATTGTTAACTGTGAGTCTGTGGTTGAACTCGAGAGAATCTGAGAGCTCCTTTAAATTCTGTATATAATTGTGATTGTGACTACATGTTCATTTTTTTATGGAAGATTCCTTAAGTTTTATTAGACTCTCAAAGGCATTTGTCAAAAATCTACCTGCTTTCTCTTCTTTCCAAAAAAAATGTTGAGTTGCTACTACAATCCATATGAACTTTATTTGGGAAAAAAATTAAAAGTTTGGGTTGGGGGTGGTGGAGAGAATGAATTACTTCTCCCAAATAATTGAAGCATCCCAGATAATTTATTGAATAGTTATCTCCTATGACATGTAAAGTCTTTGAAAAATATTTTTTTTAACTACTACTCATCTCTGTCTCCACAGAGAAAGTTAGAGAAATTCAAGAAAAACTTGATGCTTTCATTGAAGCTCTTCATCAGGAGAAGTAAATTATAATAGTGAGTAAAATTCTTTACTACTTTGGTACTGACTAAATGCAAAATTTTAATTTCAAACTTCTCTTAATAGTTTGATCATTCTGCTATCTTGCTTGCCTCTTAGTAGTAAGTAAAATATTAAATAATTTTAATGCCTGAAATCTCTGAAGCTAGAGTCTAACTTTTATATGTGTAACTTTAAAAACTTGGTTGACTTCTGTGTGGACTAAAAATATTTGCTACAATTCATTTTGGACAGAACAAAGGTGAACACAGCTAAAAATTTCTGTTATACATGGTGACTCAAATTTTTGCATGTCAGTAATTCTTACATGCAATTAACTAATTCTTTTTCCTATTTGAAGTAATATTTTATGGTCTTAGAATTTAGTACTCTTCTGAAGGTGCAGATTTAATTGTCTAATTCTAAATTATTATACGCTCATTTCCAATAAAATATTACATATTTTAAAACTTCCTCATAGCATAGTCAATTAATTATCACTGAAGAATTATAATAAGTAAGTCTTTTGCTTTTATTGAAGAAGTTGAAAAGGGGGAAATACTATAAGAAATTATCAGTTATATAAAATATTTACTTTATCATTGGTTACCCTTACTCCATAGAGAGAATACAACAAAATAAGACAGGAAAAAGTAGAAATATGAAAGATTCCCTCCATAATTCAGTAAAGTCCTTAAATCAAGGTGGCTACATTGTTCTTCTATAGAGGAAATGTATTTGCAAAAGCAAGCTAGAAAGGGAAGCACAGCTCAGGTCGGGCATTACACAGAATAGGACACTAGCAATCAAGAAGTTGGAAAGCTTTAGAGTAGTGCTTTGTTTGTATCTGGAAACTAAGTACCAGTCATTTCTAATTGAAGCCCAAAATAACTCAATTTTTATAAATGTGTAGGTTTATAAATGTTGTATACATCTTCTGCATATGAAAATTTTCTTTTAAAACTGTCAAATGTTATGACAGCTTACTTGTTATCAGAATTACTATTAATAGTTAATGTTAAAGGTACATGTTTTTAAGAGCCTTCTTGACTTGGAGATTTTGCTCTTCAGCACCAAAAGTCACTTGATAGTTTTTACTGTTAGTGGGTTATCGGTGTCAGAGGTGGATAGGATGGTGAATGTCACAGATACCTCATTACTGATAGGGACTAATTCTCTTTTAATGAAAGGAGCAAGCCAAAAGCTAACCAGTGCTTTACATAATAGCTAGTGGCACTTCCCTGAGCTGTTCAGTAGTTAGATCGAGGGTCACTGTTACTGCTGGGAACATGCGTTTTCCTGTTGATGAGTGTCTGGTCTAAGAGTAGCAAGGGAATCCCTACCAACCAACCATGGCAATCCTCATTTGTGGGGAGCCCACGCCCAGAAAAAACACCTCGGCTTGCCTTGCTCCTTGCTTGTCTACATTCTCTGAGATCCTTCCAACCCTTGAGATTCATAAACTGTTAAAAATACTGTGAATTTGGATCTATAAGAATTGGTCTGTTTTATACCCTGCAACTCCACTTAACAGAATAAATCTGACGAAATGATAGTGTTGCTTAACTCTGAGCATTTTATAAAAGTTACCAAACATCTTAACTGATAGTTTCACAGTGATCATTTTAACATGGGTTTAGTAAACCTCACCCTGATAGATTTAAGTAGATTTAAATAACTCATTCTGATACTTGCTTAAGTTGTTTATATTCAACATAAACATACATAAATTCCTGCTACTGGTTAATTTTAATATACAATACTTACAGCATTTTTTTTCTATAGAAAGTGAATTCCAGTTTTTTTATTTTTGTCATATATCATCTTTGATACAGTTATGTTATATTGTTATGATAGGTGATATTTTAAGTTATTCTAATAAAACTAGCAAATTTAATCTCCAGTATTTTTATGACCATGCAGTAGTAAAAATTTCCTTAGAAATTTTGCACTTGTTTCCCCATACTTGAATTTATCAAATCTGGTTTGTTTTTTGTTTTTTGTTGTTTTTTTTTTTTGCAGAATCCTGCTCATAATGTAATTGCCTCTGCCTACATTTGAAGAAAGGAAACTTCTAAGTCTTTTGCTGTTGTTCTGCTATTCTGCCTTTCTAACATAAAATAAAGTCATGGGATAAAAATAATTTTATGTGTGTTAGAGGCACTTCAACCATCAGGTGCCTTTTGAATGGAAGAACAGTGGAAATGGCATTAGCATGCTATTCTATTGCATCAGAGTGACAAATTGGGATAATATGAGTGGTGTGACCATTAGATTCAATCCTTGAAGATAAGAAATTTGCCCTCCTGTTCATTATTTCATTTATGGTGGCATTGGTTCAATGAATTCATTAGTTGATGTGACTTGATACAATTTATTTTCCAGAAAAAGAATGCTAGGTGTTTTGAAGTAAAATTTAGAAATTTCTTAAAGCTATCAGTGTATATAAAATGATTGTAACCCACTAAGTTGTTGTCTATAGCTATAATGTTCTATATCCAGAAACTATTTGACCATGATATGCAGTTTATATTCACCATGTGAAAATAAACCTATTAATAGAAAAATCCTTCAAAAAGGTTAATTTGAATTGCAGCAATGCCATATACATTCAGAGAAGGAGATTCTTCTGGGCCATAACTCACACTTTAGAAGTAAGCTTAGAATGCAAGTCAATAACAGCTGCCCTGTTTGGTTCCATTGTTTTTGTACTCTCTGTGTCTATTTGAAATTAATTCATTTTGGATGTTGTATGCTTCAGTAAGCCTTTCTGTTACCTGGGGTTTTTTTTTTTTTTTTAACCTGTTGACAGAGCTATTGGATTATGACACAGGATAGGGAAGATTAAGAATAATCAGTTGACTAATTTCATTTAGAATGTTTTCTAAAACATTTCAGCTACGCATCAAGAAAAGGCTTCTTTCAAAAGACTGTCTTTTAAATAGAAATTATTTAAACAATTAGATCAATGTTGACCATCCCCTCTTTTGAGCTGAACATTTAAGGAAAAAGAAAAAAGTCAAGTTCATTGCAGTTCAGTTAGAATAATACCTTCATAACATTTTCATGTGGTTTATATAAATATTTTTTTATTGACTAAAGGGCCTCAAAGCAATGAAATATGCCACTTTTGACTCTAAACGTCTTTCCCACTTAACTCTATTCTTTGCAACTATTTCATTAAGCCTTTGTTATTTTAATAAAAATGCTCATCGTGAATAGCTTTTGCTAATTAGTTTACCTAATTTCACAGTTTTCTTGGAGTTGTATTTTGGTAGCAGTTCCTTTGCTACCCTGCATATTTTGTTTTGTTTTTAATTTATTGTGATCTCTTTCAAGATCTGACACTTAATACACAAACCTGAAGGAGTTCACAAAATATTTTAGAAATTGAGGATTAAATTTTCAATTTTTATTTCATGCCGTTTGATAAGAAAAAATATATACAATTTTAAATATCTATTGCTGTACCATTGTTTTTCAGGAGATAAGTAGTCAGGAACATTTCGTGTGTCTTTTAGATCTAGGGATAGGGGTGAGCAGAAAAGGAGTAGAAGTCCGGATGTTCTGTACAGGTTAGGAGATGACCTCTCTGTTTAAACTCTGTCCAACCAGTTCTGGCCAGCAGGTAAGCCTCCTTACCAAGCGGACATCATGCTGTGTTAATATCTATACATTTATAGAACATAATCACTTTAAAACTACAAATCTATATGTCTACAGAAGAAATAGATATAGAGCCATATTTATTTATGTGAGTTATGAGTAGGAAGAAAAAACTGTACTCAACTGTATTTCCACAGATTCTCCCAAGCAAAAGGCTAATGTGAGTCAGAGCTTATGTCACATCCCTTTGTATAAGTTTAAGAAAGGTAGGTTTTCTTCATTTCTTTGAGATCAATATTTATAATTTAAATATAAATAGATGATAAAAATTAATATTATTAAAAATCATAATATGAATCCAGACATTCCTCTATCCTCACTAGTAATATGACTTTCATGGTTTTTTTTTTTCCTTTTAGTTGATCTCATACTAAGCATGTTGTTGTTTTTTTTCTTGAAAGCAAGGTATTTATTAATGCAGATGTTACTAAAAGAGAAAATAAAACTCAGATTCTCAATAGTAAAGCTGTGTGTTGTGTCTATAGTTAAAATTACAAATGATTCAAATTTAAACAAAACCACTTCAGAAATTCAATCAATCTACAAAAGTTAACTTCTAAGACCAGAAATCACTTGTTTTTCTATGTCAGAATTTATGACAGAACAAACCTGTATGGAATACTGAGCAAATGTAAATAAATGATATCTGAAATGTACTTCGTATGGATACCAATTTACAAAGTCAATATGTAAGCCATGGAGATAGGAGACAAGCGATTCTACTGCTTCATGACTGGACTGTTGTTACAGGTGAAGCAGTCAGCATTTCTTAGAATCTTAATTCTATTCACTCTTCTTTGTTTTATCCCCTTTTGCCAGCTTTACACCGGTGGACTCCTTCCCACACTTGCCTCCAGAAGTAAGCAAATAGTGTACAGATGAGTAGGGAGCATTGCAGAGAGTGGTATTTGATTACCTTATTCACCTGTAAGATTTGGTGTAAATTTAAAAGATAAATTCCGTAACTAGTTAGTAATTTTATATTTATTTTAGATGTATTTATGAAAAAAAATGAAATAGGGTATTTTAGTTTTTCAATAAAGGGGATCAAAGTAAGGTTTTTTATCTCCAATCTCCAAACTGGCTTATGTTGTAGTTTCAGGTACTTATAACAATATGGAATATGCTTATCTCTTGAACCATCCTGGCTTTATGTTTGATATTTAAAACTTAATCTTGTTTTTACTTGTGTACTGTGAATGAACTTTGTATTATTCTTTAAAGCCTAACTACATGTAGATGTTACTGCAGTTTATACATTGCCTGTGCTTGATCTTAGGTCATTTGTATAGATGAGTAATTAAAGATCTTTAAATCACATTTTAATGCTAATATTGTAGAGCATCTTTTTAATTTTCTGTTTAGTAAGGGGGAAAGACCTGTGTACCTAGTAATTCGATAATCAAATTATTGATCTAAAAAAAATCTTAATGTGACTCTTCTCTGAATGTTTGAATTTCACATCCCTCATGTTTTATCTTTAATTCATAGTCAGCCAGTGTTGTTATTGTCTTTATGTCTTGATACTTGTCAAAACATTTTGGTATTTGGCAAAATATATTTAAAATATTTAATAGCATTTTGCTGATATAGTATATCATTATATACTAACATGCCCATTTTCTTAAAGTTTTAACTAGGCATTAGAATGCACTGGATTCCACTACCACCTGATTATGAGCCACCATTTCCACTTGATCATTTTCCCCCACTGTTCTTAAATGTCCCTTGTTAAGTACTTGTTGGTTATCAGATGTGTAAAATAAGACTGGGTAGGTGTACCATTTCCCAGATTCGCAGACTTGGCTAAAGTCAAAACTGGAAAAAAACTCAATGTCTTGATTGCTCCATAGTAAGGAGTATATGAATAAATGTCAAGAAACAGACAGGAGTCTTTAGAAGTTTTATAGGGACGAACATATTTCAGTGTTATTAGTATTCATTTCACTGTCAGTGCTAAAAGGCCAACTCGAGTGTGAAGCCTAAATATTTTAAGTTTTCAATCTTTGTGCAATTATAATTCAAAATCCTCATCTATAATAAACATGTCAAGACTTTACTTCCTGAAGATTTAATCTGCTTCTAATACTTTAAGTTGAATTAACCTTTATCAAAGTGTTTGTAAATAATACATGTTACTTAACTATATTATAAAATGTTTTAATACAAGCGTACTCAGTTTGTGATAACTGATAGTCATTTTCTGCACATATTAAGTTGATAAGGGTAGAAAATTTTACAGTTAATACTAATATATGAAGATATTAAATATTAAAAAGCAGAAGAGTATTATGAAAATTTAAAAATGAGTAAATTTTAGCCCAAAGTAGTTTCACAAAATAGTAAAAACCTTATAAGGCATTGAGTTAAATATGTCTTGAAATGAGGATTGAGTTACTAGCTTGAAAATAAGGTGTGTCTATATGATAACTCTGAAAGAATTCTCTGTTCTTGTTCACATTCTGTAGGACCAGTGTTAAGTTTCATTTGGGATCAGGTCTAACAAAGTGTTAACTATATAGTTAACTGTAATTTTTAAGTCTTTTGAGCAGTTGTTCATTCTGTATGGTAAGGATTTTTTTTTTCAGTTATCGAGGATATAATCTTAATTCCTATGTAAGCATTTGAGAAAATTCAGTCATTTTTTTAAAACTAGGTCAGAGAGCCCACCAAAGACCCAGTCACCATGTTGAGACACTGCCAGAGCCTGCTAGAGTCATGTCTTATGTGTAGAGAAAATAATTTATACTTCTTAATGTTCAAAAAGGAATGTCTGTTCTGCTCTCATGTATGTAACTAAATCACATAGCATCAACTTGGAAATCAGAATTTTATCCACTTCTCAGAAAATATAACTGGTTTAGATGCTCTAGCATTTGCCAAAAGCTTGAGAATGACTAATATTTGTAAGAAAACATGTAGGAATTAGTCAGTTCTTTTTGCCTTGCTGGACTTCATCTGACAGGCCAAATCATCCGAAATATTAAATTATTTTCTAAAATATTTCATTTATCAACATGCCATTGATTTCACAAAAAGATACCATACATCAATTTGGGGAAATTGTATCTTTTGCAGAAGTAAAACCTAATGGCAGATCTAGTAATTGCTACAATAGCAATTACTAGATAATTCAGTGCAAGCAGTTTAACATACAAGATATCTGCCACTTGCTTTGTGTCAAAAAGAACAGTAGATCATACTTGTTTTTTTGCTTCAGCTGCCAGGATATGCTGAAATGAACTTTCCTCTTGAGGAATGAATCCATCCATTTTTCTGCTCCCTTCTGTTTGTGTTTCACTTTGTTTTTAATCTCTTTTCCATAATTTTAAGACAGACATAGTCATGCATCATTAACAAAGTGCAGTATTTAACCTTTTCTATTAAGAGATAGATGACATGTATCATTGTCCCTGGTGTGATTCCATGCTGTGCAGCTGTTTTTCCCGCCAGGAGTCCTTTATCTCTGCTTTCTTTCCCACTAACTAGTGCATGCCACACCCCACGGAAGATTCAGTGGAGACTCGAACCTGAGACTCCTGAGGATCAGGAACTCTTCATTTGTGTACTAAAGGCTTAACAAAGGTGATCACTTTAAGGTGAATAGTGATGACCGTGAGCACCAGTTATCAAACATCTGTTTAGAGGCTGTTGGCAGAAGTTGAACTGCACGTTTGTTGAAGCAGAAGCAGTGAAGGATAAAGGCAAGTAAGGTCATACACTGTGAATGCGCCAGCACAGCCAATGGCTTCCCTTGGGGGCTTTGAAATCACCACTGGTAGTCCTTGGGTTGAAGTGTGGCTCAGGGCTTGTGCCCTTCAGTGGACAGCACTTAGAGACTATGGAGAAAGGGGAGAAGTAGAAGGATATGAAACTCGGAAACATTCTGCCCCTGGAAGTAATAGCAAGTTTCCAAAGAAAGAAGTAAAATGTGCTACTCCTAAAGATGGTGATGGTAATTTTGATATGAGGACACTGAGGAAAAATCACTAGTAAAGAAATCTATACTAGGCACCCCAGTCCAAAATGCATAAAAGTTTAACATGAATGGAAAAGACTCAACATCATCAACACCAAGATCAAAAAGGTCAAGAAGCATTCAGAAAACAGGAAAAACTCCAAAAAGGCTAAAGGGGCCTCGTTCCATAGAAGATAGTAAAGCAAAAGGCAAGCAAGTATAGACAAAGGTCATTCTCGTCCCAAAGGAGACACCAGGTTCACCAATTGTGTGAAGAATTGTCCTGATGACTGATGAGGAACCTAGTTAAAAACTCTGGCAGTGGAGGGAATTTCTTTTAAGAAAATCATTTTAAACAGTTTGTTAAAATGTTCCATCTTGTTTCATTTCCATACCAGCTGGCACCTGGCTATCCTTTTTATAATGTGGTGAGAACTTTCCCTACCATAGCTGATAAATGTTTCCAGGGTTCCATTGCCAAGAATATGTTTTCCAAAATGCCAGTCTTAGTTTTTAAAGATGAAGCACCACCCTTTACTTAGTTTTAGGTGTGTGTGGAATGTTGTGACAGGATTCTAGTAGCGATGGTCAGACCCATACAAGTGGTTGGAGACAAACATACATGTGAAACTCAGTTATCTTAGTAAAATGAAAAAATACAGTTGTTTAAAGGGCTTGTTTGAAGAGCCTAAAATTATCATTTGCAGTGAAGCCCTTTGTGTGCAAATATATAGGTTTTTTCCCCCCACACTTTATATAGTAAAATCCAGAAGTCACCTTACCTAGACCTAAAGAGCAGAACATGCATCTGATGACAACAGTGACTCACCTATGCTGCCACAAACACTGTCAGGAAGCCAGCGGTGCCTAGGACCTCCCAGGAGAAAAGGTGCAGCTAAGTGCCTCAGGCCAAGGCCCTTGGCCCTTTGGAGAGCAACACTCAAGGACCAATGAGAAAGCTCTTTGCAAGAGCTATTTATATGGGTGCCATTAGCTATTGGCACCCATATAAACCCCCCCCCCCAAAGCCTTTAGAGTGGTCAGTAACATGTCTTCCCCAAGGATTGAAAAACTTTTGGCTTCCCTTTAAGTTTGTGTTTTGTTGTGATAGCATTTACTTAACCCATCATACATGATTCACCTCTCTTCATACCTACCACTGAGATACCCACAAGTCTTCCCCTATAGTCCTTTAAGTTTTTGAAGTTAAAGAGCTTGAATCTAGAGCAAAGGAGCCAATATGTCTTGTGTTTTGCATCCATTTTTCACAGGCAGTAGGAATTTCATTTTATAGATGAAATAGGTTCAGAATATTCTAAGTAATGTTAGCCCAAAGTGTCCAGCGAGTAGCAAAGTCTACATCTGAAAACAAATCTGATGACAAGCCTGTCTGTGCACTGTACAAAATGTACTTTTACAAAAATAATTTTAGATAAAGGTAACTGAAATTATGAATACATTAAGGCACTGACACACCTAGAAAGTACAAAATGAACTAACTTTACAAAAATGGCTCAGATTGGTTTTCTGTATGTGAGGCCTATTTGATATCACAAGAACAGAAATAGCAGGGATGAGTGTTCCCCTTTAAGGTCCTAGGGGTAAAACAACTTTGAGGTTCAGGGGGTTCTAATCAGTCTACCAGACCTGACACCCCAGGAATGAAAGTGAGGATGTAGCAATTTCCCCTTAGCTCCTTAATCATCTAACTTTCCCATCTTGTCTGGGCACCTTCTCTAAACCTTTTCAAGATAGTCCACCTCTTAAAAAATACAGAATTATTCTGACCCTAGTTCTCAAAATGTTGATTACACATTTTATCTTCCCAAGTTTTGATTGCCTTTTTTGTATCTAATAAACACTTTAAAGGAAAGCTGTTAGAAGCCTTTGTTAATGCAATTTTGAATAACATCATCTTTGGGAACAGCATATATATATATTTTTTTTTTCCTCTGGGTTTCTAGTTCCCCAAGACTGTTCGAATGGAAGTCGGTACTTTCCTGACAACATTCTCATGAGTGTGTGTTTCCACGTGTCAGAACACCACTAACACGAGCTTTTCATCCTTGCCCTTCGTCGCCGCTACTATTGGGGTGGAAGGGGGCCCACTCAAGCACAAAGCCACTCCTGTGTCCATACCTGCAGGCTTCTCTGTCTCGTATCTGAGACATTTATGTTCTTGCTAATTATACTAATTGTTGTGGTCCTCACTGAATCAGGATTGTGCGGTTGTGGTTCCATTCATGTCAAAAATACTGTGCTTTGTCACTGAGTGGGTGGAGGAGGCATTTGAGCCCCGAACTCCCCACCTCCCCCGGTGCCCCCGTGAGTGCGTTTCGCCAGCTGTGTGCTCCAGGATTGGTTGGGCTTTTGATGTGCAGATACAACAAGTTGGTCACAAACTTGTGTACAATGGGCCTGTTCTGGTTCATGTGAAAATCAACATCCTTTTTTGTGTTCCTGGGTGACAGGATGCTACAATACTATTAGCATTTGCAAAGAGTGTGCTCTGTCCAAGGGTGTAACCACAGATCGTGTGCTGCTCAGTTTGTGTTTCTCTATTATGTGAGAGACACAAAGAAGCTGAAGGCTGGCAAAGGCCTGTCAAATCTTGTAATGTAGCGCTCGACCCCCAAACTCCACTTGGCCTCCGAGCATCTCTTGTTCCCAGACCCACCCCTTCCTCTGAATGGGCTCTGAGGTAGGTAAATGAATTCAGAGGCCTGGTAGGCGGGGGATTCCTTTCTGACCTCATTCCTGTACCATTTGTTTGCAGGCTTGTAGGGGGAGAGGAGGACATTTTGGAATCCTTTGTGTCAAATAATTTTCTTGCAGGTTGGGGAGTTAATGGTAACTTTGTCTGAAGCCAGCCAAGCAGAAAACTTCCAGAGAGGCGTGCCATGCCCAACCTCCTCAAAACTACAAGATGAGAATGTGGAAGCAGGGACATTTCTAGACCAGATGGATATGCAGCCCGTCTGCATGGTAGAGATCCGGCTCTCCAAAGCGGACATCTCCTCGTGTGTAAGATAGAGTAGTTCTTCCTTAAAATTCTTTTCCTCTCTGAGCTATCCTGGCTTTTATACTGATGCCAAAGTTTGGAAAACATGCATTCTGAATTGAAAGCCTCCTAGTACCTGGCTAACAGTTTAGAGTATGATGTGATTTCCAGAAGAGTTATATCATTTTATCACCTTTGAATTTGTTTATCTAGAAAATGGGTTATGGCTTTAGCTCAGTGATAGCTTTTGTTTTACAAAAAGGGAGAAAAGAGGTCCAGAAAGACGAAACTGTTTACTCAATTAGTGGGAGAGCTAGAAGCCCCTTTCTTCTGACTCCCAGGTAAGTTTCTGTTCTGTGAAGATTTAGATACAGGGCCACAGTCTAAATGCATTCTGAGCCAGTCCATTTTGTAAAAGCAGTTGGGAATCTGGATATCCATGTGAAACATCTTGTTTTTAAGTGTTCACAGCAATATAAATCTCAAACAGGACCCTCCCTGCTGGCCCAGTGGGTTAGGATGTAGCACTGCAAGTGAGCCGCAGCTGCTTCACTGAAAGTTCGATCCCTGGCCCCACCCAGAGGTCACCACATGGTGCGGCAGACCTCTCCTGACCGGCCTGCTGCTCCCCTCAGCAGTGTACTTCGTCGATCTGCCTGTTCTGCCCCCCACTCTGTCTCTGGTGAATCCTTGCACTGCCCCTCCACCTCTGGCTTGTACCCCAGTTCTGTATGAGTAAATAAATCTTTAAAAAAATTAAAATTGCATTAAAAATCATTATGTATTTTTAAAAAATCTTAAACAGTTTATGAGTCAGACAAATACCTAGATCCACTATGCTACTAACCAACACCATCTGAAACCTCCGGCTTAACACTGCAGTTGTCTGTTCTGCTCTGACCTCAGAGGATTTGAATGGCAGTATTCAGGTCTTCTGACAATAACTTGATTTCTGCTCATCTCAGAGATGCATAGACTTTAGCTTCATTGTGATGATTTGAACTTTAATTTATGATAAGACGATGTTAGAAGAAAATCCTGTTTATTAAATGCTATTCTTACAACTTCCCAAGGTAGACATCATCACCAATTTACCAACAGGTCAACTACAGCTCAGAGAGATTGCCTGAAGATCCAAGGCTCAGCAAAGATTGTCTGGAACCCGACA
>NW_004567104.1:27476624-27486907 GCF_000260355.1 Condylura cristata
TTTTTTAAGTTCTGAAAAGTCACAGTAGTGAATGTCTACAAGGGAAAATGACACTTGACCTGCCAATTTACACATTCTCAGTGCAGCATGAGTGTGAAGGTTTACAGAGGATGCTGTAACCTAGGTTTAACCTTAGTAACTAGGTTGTATATGTTGCACGACTTGAATAAAATCAGCTAAATAACCAAATAGTACTTTATCATAAAGGAGAGTCGACTGTCTGCTAAGTGTGCCCACGTGCCTATTCCTGTGTGGGTATCTCAGGAATTTAAAACAAAGACTTCCAGGAAAAGCAGTCCTACCTGGAGAAATTCTGTCAGGAGAGAGGCTGCTGCGAAACAGTAAAGTAATAACTGTCACACACCTAAGCGGTGGAGCCTCTATGTTTGTATCTATGGGCAAAGGCAGTGCACAGGGACCAGGAAGCAAGAGGTGCCTCTACCCTGCGCGCCGCTGCTGGGGTGAGCTCGGATGGACTTACTGGAGCACAGCCTTCCAGGAGCAGCCCTGGAAAGACAGGTGGGGTAAGTGAATTAATCAGGCTTTTTTCACCACTAGCCTTTGTGGCTATCATCTGTAGCCTTGATCACGTTGCTGCAGAAGGCGCTTCCGAGTGTGGGCTTAGGGAACCTCTGCCTGATTGTCCTCTGGAGCATGGGTGTGCCCACGTGTGATTGTGCACACCTGAGCCTAGAGGCAGGGATAAAAGCCGCAGCACTGAGGCTATGGAAGACGAGCACCATGTTGACAGGAGAGGCAAGATCACAAGGCCATGCGAGGACACCAGAGAGCCTGGAGAAGGAGCTTAAAGATTTGACATGGCTGGGGACCTGGTTACTGCCAGCCTCTGGCCCCCCTGGCACAGCCTCCCTGCTGCCTTGCCTGCCTTTGGGCTTGCTGAAGCTAGGCTGGCAAGCTGAAGGGCCCTGGTCCTACCCTTTCAGTTTCTACCACTGATGAAAACTGGCATCTAAAGATGCTCTTCTGAAACTGGTGGGATATGCCTCCTGGCTCAACAAAGTCAGCAAGACATTTTCCAGTGAAAAATGCTCTAAGAGCTGCCAACCCAGGTGCACGTGTTCCTCTTGATTCCTTCCAAGTGACAATAATTAACACCACAGCTTACGGGTAAGCACAGAACCTATGTGAATAATTTCTACAACCCTGTGATTTTCCCATTTTGTAGATGAAAAGAAAAATGGAGTCTCTGCGTTGTTTCAGTTGTCAGAAGTTGCTTATTTCTTAACTGACAAAACTGGGAGTCCCCCGAAAGTCTGGTTTCTGGCCTGCACACTGAACCACCTCACTACTGTAAACTTTTGGTCTTCTTGAAATGGCCTGCATTGCTCTGGAGCAAGCACGAGGAAAAAGCTGGCAAAGGATGTCTAAAAGTTTGTGTGCTTATGAATGCAGGCAGCTTAAAACCTTTCCACTGAATGGTGCCATCCTTATCATAATGTCCCAAATCATCAATAATGTTTTCTAGGGTCCAGTGAGATCCTGCCCTCCTCAACTTTGGTCTTGAGCTTCAGTCTTCATATACACCCTTCAAATATCCCTATTCCACCTATGCTCCTGCACATTCTCCTCAACCCTCAGCCTTTCATTTGCCAAACTGCCACTTAGCTCCGGCCTCAGTTTAAACCTGACCCAGCCCCAACTCTGACTAATGTAGTTCTGGTTGTGCTGTGTGGCAGCCTAACCTTTGTTCTCCTACTACATGTCACATTTTTACTTACTTCTCCAGTGTCCATCTTTCCCATTTAGACTGCATGTTCTGGGAGACAGGCACCAGCTGATCTTCCCATAATACAGTATCTGGCACATTGACTATATCGAATGCAAGAATTAATCAATGTGTTGGTGCTGTAAAGGATTTCAGCGACTCTCAGCCTATTTGACAATATGGCAAAATGAGTGTCTGAGGAAGAACTCAGCAAAGTAATGATCTCAGAGCCAAAAACTTCCCAGTGTTCCAGGCCTCCTGATTTCCATGTTTATTTCCCAGGATGTATGCTGGTGGAGACCTTGGAACCAACAAACAGACAGAAATGGAGTAAGTCTTGGCCATGCTTCTTGCTAACTGTATGAATGTCAGACAAATTCTCCTCTAAGTCTTGGTTTCCTCATCTCTTAAAAAAAATGTGTGTGTGTACACATAATAGGTATAGCCTACCTTATAGAGTGTTTAAGGTCACATTTAAAACACTTTCAAAGTGGCTAGTTCATGCATGTTAAAAAGTATTAGTCGCTAACCATAGTGTTATATGGTATATACCATTTTACCATAGATATACACATTGGTTTACACAACAAAATGTCAGATAAAACCAAGACAATAAAAAGCCTTGACTTCAAAAGTCAAGCAACTGGAAGGGGAGGGGCTGGTATGATGGGTATAGAGGAGAGAGGGGCCCAATGGCCACTGGAGAGGGTTTTTGGGACCTGGGTGGTGGGTATGGTGTAGAAACAAGCATTTGTAGAGGATTTAACTATAGCCCCTAAAACAAATACAATGATAAAAACCAACTTGATCTCAGTGAACAAAAAGAAAGGAAGAAAGAAAAAATAAGGTCCAATCCACGGCTGTTTCTAAACCAAAGACAAGAATGGCATCAGAAATATTGATGGGGCGCTGCCCTCATCTGCAGCGTCTGCTCACTGACACACGGATGTCGTTTTCCAGAAACATTCTGTCGCACTCTCTGACGCCCAGGCCTGGCCTCGGAGGGTCACCTTGCTGTTCAGTGCTGGCGCTGCTCTGGAGATGCACCACCTTACAATCCACGTGCTGGAGCTGGGAGGCTGGGGGAGGCGGCGAGGTGGGGGATGGGCCTTGGAAATTCATCCGCCCAGCCTTGGGGCCAGCTGTCCACTGGAGACCCCTGAGGGTGTTGCTGTGAGATGCTGGCTCAGCACTTCTGGATTCGGAAGGAAATGTAGGCTTCCACCAAGGCATCTATTTTTCTTGAGAACTTGGATAGAAGGTAGACTTTAACCACTTTGATGCAAAGATGAATGAAAGTGCTCTATTGCAGAGGACAGTGCTAAGTCAGCGCACAGGTGGTCTGCAGCCACCCTGGGCAGAGGCTCTGAGCTCAGTCTCGGCCAGGACTGTGCCTCCCCAGCCACCCGATGTGCTGTGTGTGGCCTTTACTGTCTATTTTCTTCCTTTTCCTTCTGCTACCAGGAAGCCTCAAACTCAGTTCTTATCAACTAGCCTATCCGTGCTCTCACGTGGCCTCTTCTATTTCTATTTCTGCTGTATTAAATTTTCCCGATTTCATTCCTTTTTGCTGCCCCTTCTCCACTCGCTTTACTTTCTTCATCTGAATCCTGTGGGTATTTCCGAAAGCCTTTTGCCAGTGAGGTAAAGTGGAACAGGTAGGTGCATATAACTACCAGCTTGCACTCATTTGTGTTCTAAAGCCAGCTCCTCTCCTGCCTCCTGCCTGTGACTTATTTCCTTTAATTCGTCGGTAAAATGGTTACCTGGATGCGTGATGGAAGGTGGCACAGCAATGAAAATCTGGCTCCCATTCTAGCCTATGTGGAGGATGGAGACTTCAGTGGGACCCAGAGGCTGGGGGTGGGGGAGGAGTATGAGAGGGAGGGGGGAGGGAGAGAGGGGCTGAGGGAGCCTCAGCCCTCCTGGAGGAATCTGCTTCTCTAATGAAAGGGTCCTTCTTTCCAGGGGATTATAAGAATATTCATGACCCTTGAGATCAGCAGGTGAGGCTCAGCCCTCCCTACTCATCCTTTGGGCAAATAGTCCCAAAAGCCGAGGTTGCCAGGAGGAGAAAGGAACAGTGGGAGCTGGGAGCCTTTCCTGCTTCCCTTCGTCCCCAACTCCCTTTATTTTCAGAGGAGGGCAGAGTGGGGGGCACTGTCCCGAGGTGAAGCGAGGACTGTGTCTTTCATTTCTAAAGAGTAGGCAGTGAAACCGAGGCAGAAGTCCCGTGACATGACTTGAGACACAAAATGGTATCTTAGCATCGAAGACCCCCTTTGACAACAAGAAGAAAAGCTCTTTTCTTCCTGGCCCGGATTAGCTGAGGAGGGAATTCTCCGGAACATGTGCACATTGTTTCGTGGAGGGCAGCCAGGCCGGCCTGGGGCTCGCCTCCAAAGTCAGTCCAAGGAAGCTTGTCCCGTGTAATTAAAAGGGAAGGGAAACAGCAGGGAGTCTTGTTCCGCCTCTGCCCACCAAAGTGGGGTCCCCAGGGGATGGTGTGGCCCAGGAAATTGGCTAAATTAATGGTTACTGGAGGCTTCCCTGAATGCATGAGCCCTGGAGGCAGAGAAAGGGCAGGGCAGGGAGTGTCTTCTGAGTTCTGATAAAATGGGAAGAAGAGGAACATTCTCAGGGAGCAGGACAGCTGAATCCCTTTGCCACCTGACCCAGCAGCAGAGCAGCAAGGGGACAGGCACCTGCAGCGAGGGTCAGGCCCCTGGAAAGCAGGCCTGGGGCAGTGTTTCCCCATTGTCCACTGAGGCGGCTCCCTGGCTCTCTCCAGCTGACAGCAAGCCTGGGAGCACCGAGGTCACAGGTCGTGGCCGGGCGCTGTGGCCAGCAGCTCACAAAGGGGGCCAGGGCTTCCCCTGGCAACACATGTTTCTGGAAAGTAGACTCTTGTATTTGCCAGCAGTAAAGTGTCTCACCCAGAAATTATGAGAAGGGAAACCCCAAGCTAGAGGTTTTAACATGATGGCATTTGTAGGGTTTAATGGAGCTATGAAAAAGACAGTTCTTTATCGTATGAAGAAGGACACTTCTTTTTCTTATACAATGGAAAAGTTCCACATGAAGAAAAATGTTCTCATTGTCCTTTCCTAAAAGCTTCAGTCTAAGAAAGTAAATTTTATACTTCATTTTCTTTCTTTTTTTTTAATTTTTTTTTTTTATTGAGGCAACATTGGTTTACAGACTGCATATGGTTTGGGGGTTCACACCCCTTCAGATGTATGACACCACACCACACCCACCAAGACATCGTTAAACACACATATTTGTCCTAGTTCCTTTCTCTCCAAATGTGGCAGGTTGAATTTACAGCAGATTGTAGGCAATCTTCATCAGCAGTCTGGGAATCCACGCCTCCTCCCCACTGCCTGCCTCTCACGCATATGGGAAGATAAGAGTGCTGATCATGTGCAGCCAGGCACAGTTGGTTTTCCAAGACCCCCAGCTCTTCAGGCCCGCTTCACATACTTCCAGAGATTGCAGTGGCTGAGCAGACAGCCTAACTTCTTGCTGTTTCTGCTAAGTGATGAATCTAAGTCAATACGGCAAAATAGACTGTGTCTTCTGGCTCCACAAATATTGGACCAAAGACTTGAGCACCAAAATGCTGTTGACAGTTACGAGATGGTGGCATTGTTGTCTTTGTTGCCGTGAAGTGCAGCTTGGTGCGTCCTGGCCTAACACCCTGTGTACACAGAGGGGCAGTGAACTCAGAGGCCTGTGTATTTGCTCTGCCAACATGCACGGGCAAGCCCCTCCCACAACCCTCCCAAGGCGCAGCTGGGGCTGTGACATGCACCCCCCTTTCCTGCACACTGTGGATGGGGGC
Source organism: Condylura cristata (assembly GCF_000260355.1). NCBI lineage: Eukaryota > Metazoa > Chordata > Mammalia > Eulipotyphla > Talpidae > Condylura > Condylura cristata. The sequence continues at coordinate 27,482,198 of NW_004567104.1, forward strand.
ACCCAACACAGCACCTAAGGCACATGCCTCCTTTCCTCTTTTTTTTTTGATTGATTTTTTTTTAACTTATCGAAATATCATATACATGTAACAGCTGTAAGGTTTGAAGGATTTTCACAAACAACCACATCCTTGTACTGTCAACCAGGTTAAAGCTCTGAATGTGTCTAATGTCCATCCCACAAGCCACCCTGTGCTCCTACCCAGGTTTCAAGTCCCTACTTACCTTTGCATTTTATGTCAACCTCTGTACCCCCCTGCTCACTTAGAGCATTTTCAGTGGCTGTGATTCCAGCAACCCCATGCTCTACTCCTGTGCTCCTCATTGCAAATCCTGGAAGTGTGTGGCCCAATATCACGTTCGTGGCCAAGAAGCTGACTTGGAGATGTCACGTTCTGCAGAGATGCCATCTACCTGCTGCTGTCAACCCAGTCTAGCTGTGTCCTGGATCCCTGCACACTGAATCCTCACCTTGGACTCTCACAAGTCCTCCCCTCCTTTCCAAGAACTCAGGCTGGATCAGCTATTGCCAGAAAGTCAAGAGCACAGGCCACCAGAGGCAGGAAGCCTTGCAGACACTTCCAGCCCGCAGCCTCCATGTGGGGACACAGATGCTCTACAGCCCCATAACCTTGAGACCCTTGTAACGTCCCTTGTCTTCAGATATTTGCTTCATTTGCCTCCAAAGCACATGTCAACAGCACCCTGACTTCGTTGGGCAGAGGTGGGTGACGCATCTGCTGTTTCCAAGAACACCTAGGAGGCACCACAGACCAGCAAGCTTGGCAGGAGCTCGCTCCAGGAACACAAGACTCTATTCCTTTCATACTGACACTTGGCATGAGTAGAGTCTTGTTCTGGACAAAGAACAAAAGTGGACGACTTCTACTCAACAGGCTCACACAGTTCCATTTGGATCAAAGATGAGAAACAGGAATAATCCTGGGTGAAGTCAAGAAGTAACTTTAGAGAACCAACACTGTGCAAAGGGGCAGAGAGTGAGGTGGGAAGACAGAAGACACAGAGTACATCCAAACTAGGGGGACTTTCTGGAGGAGGCGGCATGTAGGCAGAACTTAGCTTGGTGTTTGATGCTTAGCAGATGCTCCCTAAATGACATGCAAAGTAGCTGACACTCACATGCTGTGACCAGAGACCAGCATGCATCAGGGTGGGAGGCAGTGTGCGGGATGATGCTGCAGAGTGGGTTTAGGTTAAATCCTGACAAAGATTTGGTGTAAGTAGAAGGTTTTTGAAGATGGTTCATTCTGGCCATAATACGGGGAGGAAAATGGATTTGGAGATGAAGAGCTGGGGGTCAGCTGGTGAGGCAGAGGCCAGCACTGGCTGCCACCGGCAGCAGCCTGCTGTAGCCCCAGCCTGAGCTCCTGAGATGAGATTCTGCCCCTCTGCACCCCGCAGCTGGAATGGAATCCAGCAGAGATGGAATCCAGCTCAGGGAGCCTGGGGGTAGCTCTTTGTTGGGCAACAGATGTTCATGGGGCGCCTAGCCTGCATGAAGCATCCTTTGTATTTCTCACAATCACCTTGTGAGGGATGTGTTATTGTGCACACTTGCAGATGAGCAAACTAAGGCTCAGAGAGACCAAGTCAGATACCCAGTAGAAAAGCAAGGGGTTCAATCTCTTGATTCCCTGCCCAGGACCCTCTCCCCAGAGCATAACTTGCCAGGGGTGGGAACTAAGGTCCCATAAAACCTTAAAATATAGATAATAACATTTGTTGAAAGAATATTTTGTCATTGTTTAGAAAAACAACTACAAAGATTATTTTTAAAAATATATACTGATTACAAAAAATTTACACAATTCCTATATACTTTCCACAATTCCTATATACTTTCCACCCAGAGTCACTAAGGGTTGAAAGCCTAATATATTTGGTTTATAACGTTGCTTTGAATTCAGGCGATTACACTATATCCATCCATCTACTATCTTGCTATTTTAAGTTTATCATCTTGATATTGTCCACTTGTCTGACTGACTTTTTCTCTCTTCTTTTGAAGTAACTGATTATACTTCATGATCCTGTTTTATCTCTTCAAAGGTATAATAGCTATACCTTTTTGTTTTGTTTTGTTTTAACCTTAGCTTTGGGTTCTTGGTGTGCATGTTTAACTCAAATATGTGTATTACTTGAGTTAAACTATACACCAGACCTCACTGAAGCATGCTTTATTTTGTATTCTCTTCATCTCTGTCTATTGTCATCAGACATTTTCTTCCATATATGTTACAAATTTCCCCAGTATACACTTAACTGTTTTTGCTTTAAGCAAGAAGCAACTGTCTTTTTAAAAATAATCTTTGCTAAGGGACTTAAATATTTACATTCCTGGGGTTTCCCCATTCCTTTCTGAAGATCCAACTTTCTACCTGAAGTTATTTTTGTTTTTAAGTTGTCATGTCCAGACCACTGGATGTGACTTTATTTTTTTTTTAAGATTTATTTATTTATTCATACAAAACTAGGGTAGAAGCCGGAGGTGCAGGGATGGTGAGAAGCTTCACCCGATATAGAGTGGGAAGCAGAACAGGCAGATCGCTGAAGTACACTGCTGAGGGGAGCAACGGGCAGGTCAGGAGAGGTCTGCTGTGCCATGTGGATCACCTCCAGGGCAGGAGTTCGAACTTGCACTGATGGCGGCGAGGCTCGCTTGCAGCGCTGCGTCTTAACCTGCTGCACCCCCTGAGAGGGCCCTGAAGACATTTTTAATGGATTTCCCTTAATACTTCTTATGCTGTCGGCCTGCTGCCACTGTGCTCTTAGAGTCTTCATTTCTCCTTCATTGGGTGTGGGATTCTAAGCTGGCTTTTGTAACTTTAAAGATGCCCCTCCACTGTCTTCTGAGTTATATTGTCCTCAGGATGAAACCTGCTCTATTCTATTCTTCACTCCTATATAATGCTGTGTTTTGTTTCTCTAGTTGTGAGAATTTTCTTTTTACTGATTTTACAAGTTGATTACGATGTGTTTGCACTTTTCTTCTTGTGCTTGGTTTGTTGTCTTTATTGGCTATGTGGGTTTATAGTTTAAAAATCGAAATTGGAAAAACTTCAGTCGCCATTTCTTCAGCGTTTGTCTGTGTCCTTCATCCTCTGGGACTCCAGTGACACGGATACTCACCTGCTTGGAGCTGGCCCACACAGCCCACTTATGAGCTACTCATTTTTCCCAGTTCTTTTAAAAAATCTCTTTGGGGCCCTCCCTGGTGGCGCAGCAGGTTAAAGCACAACACTGAGAGGCTAAAGCCACTTCCGCATGAGTTCGATTCCCGCCTGCCCCAGAGGTGACCACATGGCATGGCAGACCTCTCCTGACCCACCCGCTGCTCCCCTCACAGTGCACTTCATCAGTCTGCCTGTTCTGCTCCCCACTCTGTCTCTGGTGAAGCCTCTCGCCGCCCCGAGCCTCTGGCCTGTACCCCAGTTCTGTATGCACAAATAAATAAAATCTTAAAAAAAAAATCTCTTTGGGTTTTGTACACAGCTGCTCAGAGCAGTTTGATTTGCAACAGGTGAAACTGAACATAACCTCAATGTCCACCAACAAACAGGTAACTGATATATCTCTTTGTTGGAAGACTACTCAGCAGTCTAAAGAATGGAAGTGGGTATCTGTAACTACAAGTATGACTCAAAATAAGTATGCAGGTGAAAAAAACAGATAGTTTTTAAAGTATCAGGCCATCTAAAAACTAATATATCGAGATAGCACATTTATGGTTGCTGGAGGGCAAGCAAGAGGGAAATATCTTGTTGTGATGATGGTTTCACATCAGCTGAAACATATCAATTGTACACATTAATGATGTACAGTATATTGAGTATCAATTACACCTCAACAAAAGAAAGGAATATATGTCTCTCCATTTCACAGGCCTGGATTTAAATTCTAGCTTCCTGCTGACAGACTACAGGACCCTAAGCAAGTTTGAGCCTCTCTAAATCTGTGTCTTCGGCATCCCCACTGTGCAGGGGATTTCTTTGGCCACAAAGGCCCTGATGGATTCTGCAACACTTGGGACAAAACTGGGACTAGAGTCCTTGTGAAAGAGCAAGGCCTGCTCTGGTAGCTGCAACAGCTGAAATTTAGCAGCAATGGTGGAGGCCACAACCCCAGTACTAACTTGTTCTAAAGCAACAAAGCTGGCCCCCTTTCAGTTAACTCTTCACTTCCTTTGACTTGACAAAGACTGCAGAATGGGTAGGGAGTGGAGGTGGAGGAGTGGTCTGGATGGGGTGATGGCTGAGTACCTAGGTTCAGCCGGATTGCAAAGAAAGGGAACTTGTTCAGTTCCCCACGGTGGTTTGCTCATTGGCCTGGTGCAGGTGATGTTGCCAGTTTCAAGTGTCAGCTCAGACCCACAAATGAGTCCTAGTGGGATTTAAACTGAGCTTTGGAGGACAAACCTCTTCAAAAGGATGTCTGCAACCATTGTCTGTAGCCTGGGATTTCATACCCATTTCCTTAACAAACATATTACCAGGACCCATTTTAACTTCACACTAAGTCTGTGGTTGATACCATTTCCAGGTGAGGCAGCGGATACTCAGAATAAATTTAAACTTTGGAGTCAGATGAATTTGCCCTCCTTCCCCCCTCCCTCCCTCCCTCCCTCCCTTTCTCCCTCCCTCCCTCCTTCCTTCTTTCCTTCCTTCCACAAATACTCAAATTTTTCACAA
>NW_004567104.1:27489047-27512273 GCF_000260355.1 Condylura cristata
TAGGAATCCTCTCATCCAGATTTAGAAGTTTATCAGGACCGCTAAAAAGAAAAAAATTAAAAAGATACCCCTCAGCTTCTGGAATCTGGGTAAGGAGTTAAAATGGGAGTTCTCAGAACAGCAGGGATTACACTGAGGTTGAGCCAGCCGGTACAGCTGAATTTGGGGACCAGGACACCATGAGAGTATCACAGAAAAAAAATGGGATTTTTTGGCACTAGGGAATTCTCAGTAAGCAGAGGCCTCCCTCTTCCATCAAGTCTCACAGATGTGCCCCTGGAGCTACTGTGTTTAAGGACACAGGTCTGGGGTAGGCTTACCGAGTCACAGGAGAGCAGAGTGGAGCAGACCAGAAGCCTCCTTCCAGTACCTTGCTCCATAGTAGAAAGGCCCAGAGACAACCCCCACTAAGAAGAACTTCTCCTTCTTCCTCTTATCACAGAGGTGCTCAGGAAGTACCCCCAACCCCCACTTCCCTCTTTCACCACTGGTTCTCTATGGTTTAAGTTTGGAGGTTCACCTGCCAGGCAAATACTTTTCCCCTTCTCAGGTTTGTATGGGGCTGTGGCCATTTGAAAAAAGCTTTAGAGCAGGCCTGACCATTCCATTACCCTAACTCCACAGCACAGCTTCATTAGCAGGCCTTGGTTAAGCCTTGAACAGAGTCACCAGTTCCCAGTCATCAGGGGGACCTCTGCTTCCCTCTCAGTCAGACTCTCGGCTTGGGTTCCAGACAGTGGGGCTTTCGCAAAAGTCCAGTGCAGGCCTGTGTCTGCTGCTGCTGCTACTCCCCTGGGCTCCCACTTGTTTTCTGCTACGTCATACTTTTCTTTATTTTTTAAAAGATTTATTTACCTATGTATACAAGAACTGGGGTACAGGTCAGAGGTGTGGGGGTGGGGGTGGGTGAGAGGATTCACCAGAGAAGGAGTGGGGAACGGGACAAGCAACTTGACTGAACTACACTGCTGAGGGGAGCAGCAGGCAAGACAGGAGAGGTCTGCTGCACCATGTGGGTCACCTCCCTGGCTGGGGATGAAAGTCATGCTGCAGTGGCTGCAGAGAGCTTCATAGTGCTATAATTTAACCTGTTGTGCCATCAGGGAGGGCCAGTCATACTTTTTTTTTTCTAAAGATTTATTTATTTGTGCATACAGAACTGGGGTATAGGCCAGAGGTGCAGGGGCTGTGAGAGGCTTCACCAGAGACAGAGTGGGGAGCAAAACAGATGGACTGACAAAATACACTGCTGAGGGGAGCAGCGGGCGGGTCAGGAGACATATGCCGCGCCATGTGGGTCACCTATGGGGCAGGCGGGGATCGAACTCATGCTGAAATGGCTGTAGCTTCTTAGTGCTTTAATCTGCTGCGCTGCCAGGGAGAGCCCCCCTAAAATAAGATTTCTCCTAAAATAAGATTTCTCCTAAAATAAGATTTCTCTCCCCCAATAACATTAAAGGATGGTAGACATTTGAAGGGAACAGCAAAAGTGGACCAGGAACAAAGAAATGAGGTAACTCCTAACAGACTAACACTTAGTGAGGAGGAGGTGGGCTTTAGGCAAGATGGAGCTGTGGGAACTTAGGCAAGATGCTTTCCCTTTCTGTCTCAGTTTCCTCATCTGTAAAATGGGCATTAGGTAGACCTACTACATGGGCTTATTGTAAGATTAATTTAAGTGAATATGATGGAGCATCACAAAGTCATGTGACCCAGCTCTGCAACCTTCCACTGACCCACAGAGCCATCTCCAGAAGTGGAGCTAACAGACAAGGCAAACTTCTCTCTATGCTAATGAGCTGATCATGTAATGCAACGCCAAGTCTCTCAGGTGTGTTTGCCCAAAGGCAATCTGATTCCCCCTGTGGTCTGAGCAGATGCTCTGGGGTGGGGTTGGGGGTTTGTTATCCTCCTAGGACAATAGGACAATAGGCGGTGCTTAGTGATTCTCTTAGAGTGTCTGGAAAGAAGGGTTGACTTGGGGATTGCCCCAGAATGCACACCGATGTTCTCTATGAGATATTGACCAAGTTTTGAAGTTTGGGAATTTTTAAAATGACAAATTGGAGAAGTCCCATCAATTCTGGGTCATGAGCTTTATTCCAAAAACTGATCCAAACCATTTTGTGAGGCCCATGGGTTTCCTTTTGTCAGACTCTGGGACTGACTTTCCCAAAATGCCATTAGCAGTCAGATGGGTGATTGGGCCAGCAAGTCCTTCCTGACCAAACTCACACCCATCACCTTCCAGTCTGTCCTGCTGCCTAACACCCACTGGGAGGGTAACGCCATCACCAGAAGAGAGGGCCCCATCTCGTTATCAGTCGCTTTATCAGTCCCTGAGCTGTCTCAGGGCTGAGCAGGCAAATCCTATTTTTAAAATACATGTGCTGCAAGTTGATCTTTTGACGATATCTTGAATATTTTTCATTCCAGTAAATGTAGGCTTTTTAATCACTGTGTAGCGAAGGAAGAACCACCAGTAATCATGGGTTTTGGCAACACTAGAGTGGCCTGGGAAGGAATGAGCTGGCTGTCACTAGAAGTGACATTAGTTGCACATTCAACACGGGGAGGACTCCTGCACTGGGTGAACTTAATTATAAAAACAAGAGTTAAGAGCAGATTCTGAACAATTTCTGGGTCTCAAATGCATTCTAAATACTTCTCATAGGCTCTCTCATCTGATAAAACTCTGTGAAGTAGACATGTTGTTATTCCCATTACCACGAGACTATGGAGGCACATTGAGGCCCGAACCTGCATTCGACCCAGAGAGAAGGCCTCCAGAGTCCAGGCACTCAGTCCACATCTATAACACCAACACCCACCCCCACAGGCATCCCCATGCCGGCACCCTCTCATCTCCAGGGTTTGTGGATTCCTCACTTTGCTCACAGACAGCCACTGTTCCTTGATCAGCCAGCTGGTAAGACTAAGGAAAGATGTGTGTCTCTGAGAGACAGTTGACTTCACCTGTGGGAAGGAGATGGTGCGAATGCCCCTTGAGAGAAGCAGCATGGACACACTTCTGGGTGTGTCCAGTTGACATGCAGGGCCTAGTCCCAGGGCAAAAGAGGCCCTCTCAGAGCCTTCACAGTCCTCTAGGGGCTACACCAGGGTATTTTGACCTACTATTCCATCTGCTTTGTGTGCACATGACTTAACTCTGGCCTGGAAGGAGATGAAACTGTTTGGGACCTGGCATGTCTTGACTTGGCAGCTAACTGATGGGGTGTCAACCAGTGCCAAACTCCTGGCGCCCCGGGGACTGGCTTCTCAGTGCCAGAATGCCTTCCATAATGCCAGAGGAACTGGTTCCTACAGATCGAATTTCTTGACAAAGGCTCCTAAATCCCTTTTAAAGAAGGGTGGGGGTGTGGGGTGGGGGTAAGTGGGAAGCAAATTCCCAGGCACAGACATTCTCAGGCTAATAGTCCTAGAAGTTATCATTAACTAGTACCTACCATGAACCAAGTCTTTGAAACTATGCAAATCCTAGTGTTGTTTCTGGTGTTGTGTCCATACATGGACCAGGTAACATGGACCAGGTAACATGGACAGACCACGTATGTCAGGCTGTGGGCTTCATGGGCATAAAGTGCAGTGGTTAGAGGTGACCCTACCCTTGTTTTCCTACTTACTGCCTTGTGACCTTGGGGAATTAATTGAACCTTTTTGTTCTGCACTTTTTTCCATCTATGAAACAGGGATAAGAATAATAAGATTTCAGAGGTTAAATAAGACAATGAAAGCATAGTATCTAGAAAAAAATCCCTATGATTGACATCTCACTTTTTATTGGCAGTAATTTATGTGGTGAGTATTGTTATTGTCCTCATTTTTGATGAACAAATTAAATCAAAAGGAGGTCCAGTAAAATACTCAAAACTGTATCGCTAATAAATGACGAAGCTAAAATTTAAACTCAGGCTTTTCAAGCTCCAAAACACTCACTCTTACCTGTCAACTGAACTGCCTCCAGGGAATCCTAGAATGCTAATATAAACTTTCAGGAGTGCTCCTTAGCTTGTTTTTAGTTATTGTTATGTGGAAATGTCACGTATTCTTATTTAGTATAAATAGTCTGCACAGCTGGAGAAATGACTTAAATTGATCAAAAGGTCCAGGGCCTTCCACAAGTAATTTAAATAATAAGTCTTCCAAAATGAAATCTGTGGTAGGCGTGAACTGAGAAGTAACATAGTTTGCTGGAGACAGTTGGACTGGGCCAACATCCCCTTCCCGGTCTGCGCCAATTTGCCATTGACTCCATATACAATTGGCCTTCTCAAGGGTCAGTTTCCTAATCTGCATGGTTGAGTTTCAGTGGCCTTCATGAGGTCCTCTTGTTTGGTGTTACTCGGTCATTCAGTAATCATATTTTCTTGAGCACGTACTACATTCCAGGAAGAATTTAGGAGCAGGGAATGCAATCACAAACAACAATAGAGATGTGATCTTTGCCTCCACAGAGCTTGGAGGGAGGTAGAGACAAGCTAACATAGTGAGCACAAAGCCGTGGTCTCAAAGTATAGTGTTGTGCCTCCTAGAAGCACATGGTCACTACAAGGGGAATATTCTAGTTGAGACCCAAAGGTCCAACAGGAGCTAATGTCATGGGGGCATGGGCAGGGAGAGGTTTCTCAAGTGAGGACATACGTTTATAGATTTGTGTGCATGGTCTATTTGAAGGAGAGAATGAAGTTTGGTGGAGTTGTGTCTTAGGGAATGAAGGAAAACAAAGGGGCTGGAGGGGCAGCGAGGCCCTTATATCATGCCAGTCTTTGGCAACTTGCTTAAGGATTTTGATTTTATCTTTGAATCATTAAGGAGAACCCCAAAAGTTTTAGATGGGCTTGCAATTTAGAAATATCACCCTGGTCCAGTGGGGAGACTAAATCAGAGGAGGAAAAAATGGAAGAAGGCAGACCTGTTACAGTAGACCGCCACAGAGGTGATGGTGCCCTACCATGGACGGCAGTCCATGAAGAAGGAGGAAGAACACGCAGGACAGGGCCTCTGGGAACTTGATGTGGGGCAAGTGTGGAGGACAGAACCGAGTAATCAGAGCAGCAGAAGACCACACAGAGCGACGGAGTAGCAGGTGGTACTGATCTCCAAGTGGACCATCCTCGAGCCTGGGTCAGGACTGCTCTTGGCTCTCAGCATGTGCTGTCCTGGAAGATCCCACAGCCCCTCTAGGCTTGCATTCTAGCACAGACCCCTGGCCTAGTTCCTGAGCTCTGGATCTAGCCAGCCAGTTGCCAACTGGTGGTTCTTTTCTTGGCCAGCACCGGGCGTGACAGCCCCAGTGTGTTCAGCCAGAAGTATCTGTCCCTCCCATTACTACCTCTTTTGGGAGCTGCATTTCTATAAACAGCCCTACTCTTCCTCCAGCTCACACTCTGCCACAGCCAGGGTCTGCAAAACCAACACACATCTCTGAGACTTTGGGTTTGGCTTAGCAGGCTGTCCTGAAGGGCAGGAGGGAGAGCAATTATCGGCCTTCAAGAGTCTGCCTGCACTGTTGGCAGGAATGATTCTTTCCTGGGTGTCAATACAAGCCCAGGGTCATTTTTCAGCGTTTGCCAATGGCTGTAATTGCATAAGCCTGAGTGGCTCTCCAGAGAATCCCTGCAGTTCTCCATTCTCTCCTCCTGGACAGTGCTCTATAGACACGCCCCAGGCCATGGATCATGTTTTTCACATAACCCGTTAATTACTAAATAAAACAACCCAGCTTTCAACCTGATTAGCCCAGATTAATGACCAGCAGCGGGTTTCACGCGCCTGCACAATTTATCACTGAAAAGAACTGTGTCTTTAATGATTTAGCTACCTGGCCTAGCAGGGCCTGCTCAGGGCCGCAGGCCTCTGAGAGGAGTTAATTGCTGTTCTTCGTTTCTGACCTGGAAAGGCCCAGGTGACAGTTCCCATTAGCCAGGCTTGGCCTGCTTGATGACAAAGCATGGCAGGGGGCCCTTCCTCACATTTTGTTCAGAAGATAAATTGAGGTCAAGTATCCCCAGCCCCACCACTTCAGCTGCCAGGCGGAACAGGTTGAATCAACCTGTAAATTTATATGCTTTACTCTCTCCCCGTGACCCCAACCCTCGCTGTTGCTGTCTCCCTCTCTCCCTCCTCTCCCCACCCCCCCTTCCTTTTCTCCTTCCTTCTCTTTCTCTCTTCTTTTCCTGTTGAAAGAGTGATTGATTTTTTTAATTGTTCAATTTCACTAAGAATCCTAGGACCATTCAGAAAAAGGAGCAAAAAATGTTCCTCCCTCTGGTTACTTTTCTCTACACTTGTACATATTTGGTCCTTCTGGGAGGGAATAGAATTGAAAATGCCTTTTATCATTTATCACAGAAAGAGCATTAGGCTAACAGGCTCTTCAAATATCAGAATTGCCTACAGGCGTTTGATCCCATGCTTGCATTTTCTAGACAAGGAATATAAGGCCCATGATATGGGAAATAATTTTTGTTCAAAGAAAACCCGTGATAGTGATGGCACTGAGCTGACCAGGTCTCCGCAACTATCCACAATACCTTCTGCTTGCTTATTGGACCCAACAATACCACGAGGTAGTAGAGACTTGCGCAGCACCATCCAGTTAGAGCTGTAACAACCTAGGAGCTGGAAGCTACCCCCAGATTTCAGGTGAGTTGATGAGCACTTCTTTGTGTGAGGGCTGTGCAGTCCATCTGGGAGCTCTGAGCTTCTCCCATCTGGGAGCTCTGAGTCTGTGCTGGGTCCTGCAGCACCCACTAGGCGCCTGTGGCTTTAAGAGACTGAATTGCATCTGTGAACAGACACGGGTTTACTTCTTTCTTCCCAACCTGTATGTTTGTGTTTGCAAATATAAACAGATTTATTTTCAAATGACACCCACTTACTTTAGGGAGCTCTTTTTCTTCCATCCTTTATTCAAAGGTCTAAAGGGTTAGTATGGATCCATGGCAAAATAGTATTTAACCACAAACATTTTCAAATCCTAGCATTGCTTTTAAAAGGTCAAAGTAACAAGCATCTGTATATAAGCTGCTAATAATTAGGAGCTAATAAAGGAATCCTATTCTAAGTAGAAAATCACTTGATATTGAAGCATAACGTCCTAGCGGGACTGCTTTCCTCTTCTGAAGTACTTTATTATTATTTAAGTAAAAGAAGATTTTCCAGAAAAATCTATGTTTTATTTCAAGAGGGGTTTTCATGCTCTCGGGCTAGTTGCCAGAAATGTCATGGCATGTTTCTTCCTAGAATTAGTTAGTCCTCCCTCCAAGTGTCTTTAGTAGCTATTCGTTGTGTGGCAAAATCCCTCAGTTTTTAATTATCTGAATATATCTATATTTTGTTCTTTTCCTTGAATGGTGTTTTAGTTGAACTTACCATTCTCGATTGACACTTATTTTATTTCTTTATGTTTGACAATTATTCCCTTTTGGTACTTTATCTTTCTGAGGATTGCAAAAACATGTAGTCTGCATTTTTCTTTATATCTATCTTCTAGTTCCCTAATTCTTTCTTCAGTTGCACCTAATTGTAGATATAATGTTCATCTAGATTTTTTTTCTCTAGTTTGTTTTTAATTTTTTTTTAAAGATTTATTTATTCATTTTACACAGATCTGGGGTACAGGCCAGAGATGCGGAGGGTGAGAGGATTCACCAGAGACAGAGTGGGGAGCAGGACAGGCAGATCAATGCAGTACACTGCTGAGGGGAGCAGCGGGCGGGTCAGGAGAGGTCTGCCACGCCATGTGGATCTCCTCCGGGGCAGGCGGGGATCGAACTCATGCGGAAGTGGCTTCAGCTTCTTAGTGCAGTGCTTTAACCCGCTGCGCCACAAGGGAGGGCCCTGTTTTTAATTTTAACAATCCTGTTTTCTCAGGATTTCTCTTAGAATTCTATTTGGTTGTTTCCCACAAATACCCGTGCCTTTTTTTTTTTTTTCATATTTTGTTATTTGCTCATGTCTGTCACCCCTCTGTTATTTCCTAATGCATTTCTTTAATTTCCTTTAATAGTGTATTTTTAAAAAATATTTATTTATGTTTACAGAACTGGGGTATAGGCCAGAGATGTGGTGGGTGAGAGGATTCACCAGAGACAGAGGGGGGAGGCAGAACAGGAAAATTGACAAAGTACACTGCTGAGGGGAGCAGCCGGCAGCTCAGAAGAGGTCTGCCACACCACGTGGGTCAGCTCCCTGGCTGGGGATCAAACTCAGCTGCAGTGGCTTCCATGGCTTCAGAGCTTCATAATGTGGTGTTTTAACCTGTTGCACCACCAGGGAGAGCCCTAATAGTGTATTTTTTATTTTGTCACATAATTCACACATATGAAATCCTTTGGAGTCTAATTATGCTGTTTGTTGTTTCTTGTGATTCTTGGTCATAGTGCTTAGTTGCATCACGATTTAAAATTTGGGATTGTGAGTTCATGTTCAGTGGGCTTTTTTTCTGGGGGCACTTACTTGATCTGGGTGTTAAGTGTACCCTTACAGAGTATGCATTTGCTTCTGCCACACAACCCTGGGATGCTCTAACCCCAGAGCACTAAGTTAATTCTTTTGCTTGAAGGTTCTAAAACAACATAGCAGAAATTTGACCCCGTGTACAGATAACTTTCATTTTCATCTTTTACTGGTGGACACATTCTTTCTAGTGACTATAGCTCTTGATGCTTCACACTTTATTTGGGAGCTCAGCTTGCTCAAGTTGGCTGTTCAGCCATCTATCTCCTGCAGGGTTGTTAAAACACAGGTATGTTTTAGAGTTGACAATTGTTCTATATAGCTGCAGTTTCAGCAGCTGAGCCCTCTTCAGTTTTGGCTTCTGGTAATTTTCCTTACTATCAGTTCTGATCCCAGAAGTGTGCATGCTACATCTTTTCCAGAAAATCTGTGTTTTATTTCAAGAGGGGTTTTCATGCTCTCAAGCTAGTTGCCAGAAATGTCACAGCATGTTTTTTTCTAGAATTAGTCAGTCCGCCCTCATTGTTAAACATCACCCTTCTTTTTAAAGGATGGATTTTGTGTACATTGAATATATCTACAAGGTAACACACCATTAGTATCCTATCTACTACAGAAAAGGGCAGAAAATTTGTAATAACTTGCCCTTTTTGTGAAAGAAAGGTTTTTTTTTTTTTAAGTACCTTAGCCTGAGATGACCTGTGAGGTTCTTACGGTTTGCTTACCATCTGTCACTCAAAATAATTAACTCCACTTTTTAGCACACATATGAACTGTAATGTGTTGTCATAAGAGAGAACAGAATAAATGTGGTTTTCTTGGACTACCTGTCCAAGGTATGGCTGTCTCACTGACATATCTTAGATGCTAAATAAAACTTAATTTATTTCAAGAGTCATCCCTGGTGGCACAGTGGGTTAAAGCACAACACTAAGAAGCTAAAGTCACTTCAGCATGAGTTTGATCCCCTCCCCGCAGGTGACCCACATGGCGTGGCAGACCTCTCCTGACCCGCCTGCTGCTCCCCTCAGAGGTGTACTTCATGGATCTACCTGTTCTGCTCCCCACTCTGTCTCTGGTGAAGCCTCTCACCACCCTTGCACTTCTGGCCTGTACCCCAATTCTGTATGCATAAATAAATAAATCTTTTTAAAAAAAAAAACTTAAATTATCAAAAATATATAAAAGTTCTAATATTTCCCCCTCATCTCCAGAATCAATCTTCCCCTCACTCTCTCTGAGGCTCTGTCCCTGCATGAGGAGCATTTTTGGCTGTTTCAAGTTGGGGGAAGTAATTTTAGCTTCTAGTGGGAAGAGGCCAGGAGTTTTGATAAATATGCTATAATGCAGCAAAGAATAACTCTCTGCAGCAAAGTTTTGTTTGGTCAAAAGTCAGGTTGAGAAACAAGAAATGAAAGGCAAATTCCCCCTAGTAGCAATTCCATTGTTTTAGCTTCATTCCCCACTGCTGCACTTTACAATGCTTTTGATTTCAGTGCACTGGGCTCTGTATGCTTCTGTCCCCAAATAAACCATATCCTGTACATTCCTTCCCCTTCAGGGCTAAGCACAGTTCATGGGTGTCCTGTGTGAATTGTTTTGCAACTGCAGTGTTTCTAATGTAATCAATCTCTCTACCTCAGAACTAGATGGTCCACTGGCTTCGAGAGAAAGGCACGTTTCCTAATCCTTTGCTTCAGGCAATTATTCAGATAATGTCATTATTCTAAACCACCAGATGTACTTCTCCTGTGGAAGCAAACATGGGGTGATTACAATACCACTTGTATAGTCAGAGAGTTCTGATTCATAAAGACCAAGATAGGTGGGATGGTGTGAGTGTGAGTACGAGAGTGGAAGAAACATGGGGTCAGGGGACCATGTTGGCAGTAGCTTTGAAAGATCCTATATTGGGGCTGGAGAGATCCAGGTGTTATATCTGAAACCCAGATTGGTTTGGACAAGCTGGTAAGCATGGTCCAGGACAGATGGCAAGAAATGGCTTACAGACTCCAACATTCATCACAAAAGACTTTGAGACATTTGCTAGGAACTCGAGAGGAGCTTCTCACCTGTTTCTGTTCAATTGTGACAATAACCTGGTTCCATCTAAGGGAGAGAGTCAATGCTTGGGAAAAAGAAGTCATTGCTCTGAGGTGTGCTCATAGCTTCAGTGACCTGGTGGCCCAGTCCTGCATCCAGATGTTCTCCAGCCATGGGTGGCCTTTCACTATAGAATGTCAGGTTAGAAGCCCTTTGGCCTCATTTATTGCATCTTTGTTCCCAAGTTTTAAAGATAAAGGAACTTAGGTTGTGGCAACCTCTGGCTCCCTTTCTGAGGCAGGCTCTTATTTCTGAGAGTGTCCTTCTTGGAGAGAGAGGCCGAGAGCAGGCACTCTCCTAACCAGAGGGGCACATAGTGGGCCAGAAGTATGCCTGGGGCTGCCTTGGATGGAGGGCAGTTCAGCTTGTGCCTGGAGAGACTTTTAACCCAAAGTAGAGACCAATTCTTAGCCTCAGGGAACAGCTGCCGAGAAGCTTTGTCAGCCTGGATCAATGTTCTTTCCCACAAGGAGTGAGAAAATGAAATCCATGTTGAATCCTCTCTTGCTGCTAATGAAAAGAAGACAAGGCTGCTGAGGTGGGGGCCGCCAGGGAGAACTGGCGGAGGCGTTTATCCATTGGAGTTTTTCTGCTTATGCAATAGATCTTCATTATCTACACTGTCCTGTGGCTCCCGAGCCCCCCAGGGAGAGGCTTAATGACATAAACTGCTTAATAAACGGTGACTGCTGCTCCCAAAGAGCTGATAGAAGGGGCAGGCAGTGCCTTCTATCTCCTAGCTCAGAATGTTTCCTTTCTCACAGCTGGTCTTTAAGATACTGGCCAGAGTCAGTGAGAAATGGCAGCTGGCTTTCCATACGGGCTTCCAGCATTTGTTCTCGCATAGGTTGACTCTAGGGCCTCGCAATCACACTCCCTCAAGAAGGGAACCCAGGTCTCCATTTAGTGTATGTGTCAGTGGAGATTTCCTATTGGGCATTCTTAGACTTCCCCAGAAATCACATTTACTTCTATTTGCCAACCACTGTGAAGCACTCACTGTGCCTTCTTCTTTATATTTATAAATCATCTAGGAGATGATTTACCATTATCAACCTATTAAACCTGTGAAAGAGTTTGGTATTATTTTCAAAATGAAGAAACAGAGTAAAGTCTACCAGCCACAAGAAACAGGGAATAAAGATGCTCCCACATACTACTCATCTTTGTTCTGGATCCAGGTCTGGCCTCATTTGGCCTCTGTTCACCAATCAGATCCCTGCACCCATTCTTCTCTCTCCTGGGGCCCTTCCCCTTCTGGCTATTGCTTTACTCTCCTGGCCCCCTCAGGCCATTAGGGGGTGCCCACATGTCATTCTAATATATAACTGGCCTGCGAACAACATGGGTTTGAGCTGCCTGGGTCTACTTATACCCGGATATTTTCCTATCTGTGGTCCTGTCAACCATTGTGTATTCTGGTTGGTTGAATTAGAAGACATGTATTCAAGGATCTGACTATAAATAATCTGAGCATTGTTGACTGCTAAGTTTAAAGGCCTAACCCCCCCATGTTTCCCCCCAAAAGTCATGGGTACATTTCCAACTAACTCACTATCCAAGAATTTCCTCACAGATTCAAAATTAAGAAGAGTCAATGTTCTTCTAAAGAAATGATCTAAAATATATGCCAACATTTTTTAATGCAGAGATGTTATCCTAATGTTGTTTGTGAGATTGAAAAATTGGGAACATTCTTAGTGTTCAATGAATGATAGGGGAGCAGATAACAATATGAAATGGTATCATATGACCACTAAACATTCCTATTTCAGGGGGCATTTAAGGAGAGAACATGTTTATAATTAATGTGAAGGGGAAACACTGGAGCTATATTACATATGGCATGGAGCTGAACTATCAGTGATAAATGGACGGGGCAGAAATATTTAGCTAGATCTTTCTTTTGATATTTTATTGGTTGCTTTAAGACTTATATTTTGCATTTTTTTATTTATCATGGTGTACCTTCAAGTGGTAATATACCCATGTGTATATATATAAGGACCTGAAGTATACTTTCACTTATTTAATTCCTGCATTTATGTTGTTGGTGTGGACAATATACTTCTATTTTTGTGATAAACCCTACTATGTGTTCTTACTATTTTTGCTTTGAAGAGTCAACTGTTTTTAAAGAAATTCAAAAAAATTAGAAAACAGCCTTTATATTTTCCCACATAGTAGTTTTGGAACTCTCTGTTGGTATTGCTTCAATTATCCATCTAATACCAGTTTCCTTCTACTCGACATCCCTTCTTTAAGGCTTCCTTTAACGCTTCAAGCTGCAAACTTTTTTAACTCCACCTTTTTTTGAAATTTATTTTTCCTAGGTAAAATTTCAAAGTTAATTTTTTCGTCTTCATGAGCTTTAAAGATATGGATCCACTGTTTTTCTGGTTTTCATTGATTCCCTCAGGAAATCTATTGTCTTCTTACCTTTGCTCATCTTTTGTCCTGGCTACTTTTAAAATTTCCTTTATCAGTTGGCTTTAACTACCTTTATTTTAAACATTTCTTCCTTTGTCTTCTGACCTTCATTGTTTCAAAAGCACTCAGCTGTCACTTATATAATTGTTTCCCTTGTAGATAATAAACCTTTGTCCTCTAGCTGCTTTTTAGATATTTCCTCTCTATTGTTTATTTCCAGCAGCTTCACTATTATGTGTCTGAATATGATGTCTGTGCATTTAACCAATGCGCTTCCTAAACATTTGGGATGCTTTTTTTTTTTTTTTTTTTTTGCTAACTTTGAGAGATTCAGTCATTATTTCTTCAAATATTTTTTTCTGCTTCATCTTTTTATGGTCTCCCTTTGGGGCTCTCATGACATGTATTTTCATATCCTCATACATGCTTTTCCCCATAGATTACACCCTTCTTTTAATAGCCTTCAAATAGGTGGTTGCTACTTTCAATTTTGTTAGCCCTTTCTCATTTAGTTCTATTTTAAGCCTATCTAGTGGATTTTTTACTTTATACATTATCCTTTTCAGGTTTAGTATGTTCCTTAGTGCTGATAATATGAAGTAGGCAGTCCAGATTATGATCTCTTCCTTTGGAGGACACTCAGTTTTGTTCTCCAAGGCAGCTAAATGATTAGAAGATCTTTTGATACCGTAAGGCTTGTTTCTTTTTCTTTGTGAAAGTTTTTTGTTTTGAGTACAGCCTTGGAGTTGGCCCTAATTCTAAGATATATTCTTATTCCTAAAGCATGGCCTTTCCAGCTTCTCAACTGAATCTTCAATGTACTTCAGGTGTCTCCACTCTGCTTGGGCCAGAAGCCCAATCTCTCTCAACACTGCAGGCTTCATTGGGCCTGTGGATTCCTGACATGTGTGCCCCTCAGTTCTCAGCCGCAGACCCACCACCACTCCGGGGCCTGCCTAGCTCTGAGACTCTTGCTTCTTTGATATGCTGCCCCACAAATTCCAGCCTCCTCTCCCTAGACTGGATCTCCAGTCTTTGCCTCCTCAGCTCAGAGCGAGCCCTTGGGCTCACTTGGGCGCTAATGGCTATAGTAGGGAATTACCCTGGGCAGAAAGTGGAGTGACCACAACCTCTTCCTGTGGTTCACTTCTCTCCAAAATCATAGTACTCCTGCCTGATGTTCAGTGTCTGAAAACACTTATTTCATATCCTTTGTCCCTGTTTGCAGGTTTTTAAAGTGGGAGGGCACGTTATGTACTAGTTACTCCATCATGACCAAGAACAGAAATCACATGTGATTTTGATTCATCACAACATTAACCTGATGCTGAGCAGGAGTGTTGAATTTCTCTTAAAATTATAATAATATTCTTTAACAAGTCTTTGCTTAAAGCAACAAATTATGCCTTGACTGAGTGACTTAACTAAGAAGGTTTATTAGGAATTAACTATAAACTGGCCAAAAGTTTTACAAAGAGAATGGCTTCTTGCTAGACAAAATATTTTCTAACTACAGAGGGGAGAGGTTCAGCATTGTACAAACTCATTTCCTCTTATACCTTGGGAATAACTGTGACATCAAAGAACATGAAACCTTTGTTCCCTGTTATGCTTATTACCTTTGGTCAGAACATGTATTTCTAGGTTAACTGAAAAAGTTGAGATCTGAATAAAAACCTATCTTAGCAAACACTCACTGTCTAGTATAAAATAGTGCCATCTATTGCTCTTGCCTCTAGCTCCTCTTCTACTTCAGAACACTTAAAATAGTTGTAATCAGACATATATCTGTGTGTTTTTTATTTGGTCTCCATGGATTATAAGCCTCATGAGGACCAAAACCTTGCCTATAATCCCAGTGTCCAGCACAGTGGCTGAAGCTAAGAGTTGTTTGTTGAGTACATGAATAGGTGAATGAATCTACAAGTCAACAAATCCCTTAGAATTAGACCAAAAAGGCTTAAAAATACAAGGGCCTAAGGGGATTAAAAGAGAAAGGTCTAATTCCTAAATATCTGCAGTTTTTAATCTTCAAGATACAAAGAAGCTGTGAAGGGCTACTTTTTACTAGAAAGAGAAATTGTTCCTGGAGAATCAATTAAAAGATGCTGCTACGGCCCTCCCTGGTGGCGCAGAGGGTTAAAGCACAGCACTGAGAATCTGAAGCCACTTCCGCATGAGTTCAATTCCCGCCTGCCCCGGAGGAGACCACATAGCGAGGCAGACCTCTCCTGACCCGCCCGCTGCTCCCCTCAGCAGTGTACTTCGTCGATCTGCCTGTTCTGCTCCCCACTCTGTCTCTGATGAAGCCTCTCACCACCCCTGAGCCTCTGGCCTGTACCCCAGTTCTGTATGAATAAATAAATAAATTTAAAAAAAAAAAAACAAAAGATGCTGCTACGGTGCCTGGGAGTGTCTGGTCTCCCAGGGAGTTTTGCGACATGCTGGCTTTGCCCAGACTGTGCACCCACAACGGCCCTCCCTGCCAGTAGCATGTGCCAGGGAGCACTTCTGGCTCTCTGCAGGAGGGCTCAGCATGTGTGTGTTGTAACAGTTCCCAGGGTGCTGAGGATTCCACATGTGGCCCAGAGAAGCTCTTGCCTTCTCTTGGTCATGGTGGCAGAAGAATCCAGTAACAAAGACAAGACATTCTTTGAATGAAGGAGCCCTCGACATGGAACTCGAAGGACTGATAAAATTTTTGTTGTGGATGGGGAAACTAGGAAAGATGTCTTCTAATCTAGTGTGACTGGAGAAAGTAAAAAAAAGAAGTCTTTCTCTTCATTTGGCAATATTTTAGAAAAGACAAAATTTCCAGGACAATGAGACCTTGACCAAAATTTCAGGGACTGTTTAGAATCAATAAAAGTGGCAGTGAGGATCAGGATAAGACAGAGAGAACCATGCCAGGAGTTTAATGTTCTGAGCACATGCTGTCTCTGAACTTCTAGTTAAGGAAGCTTGTTGCTTCTCCCTCTTGATGCACCATCTGTAAAACAAGAGGGCTGGAGTAGAGGACGTCTACTTCCCCTTCTTACTTGTTCTAAACAGCAGGTCTCATGGAGGAAATGGATCCTGCCATGGTAGAGACCACAGACTCGGTTTCTCTGTGTATTTTTCAAAAACAGAAAAGATTCCCTTGTTTCTGAAGAAATAGGCATACAGAAGGTTAATCACACATCTCAGGAAAGCAAACTTTTTTTTTTTAAAGATTTATTTATTTGTGCATACAGAACTGGGGTACAGGCCAGAGGCTCAGGGGCGGTGAGAGGCTTCACCAGAGACAGAGTGGGGAGCAGAACAGGTAGATCGATGAAGTACACTGCTGAGGGGAGCAGCGGGCGGGTCAGGAGAGGTCTGCCACGCCATGTGGTCTCCTCCGGGGCAGGCGGGAATCGAACTCATGCGGAAGTGGCTTTAGCTTCTTAGTGCAGTGCTTTAACCCGCTGCGCCACCAGGGAGGGCCCAGAAAAGCAAACTTTTATCCAGATATGGGCATCCGGATAAAACTACCTGTACTGTATTTGTAGAAAATAACTTTTGAGGTACCCCCTAAGTGATATCCCCCCCTAAAAAAAGGTGGATAAAAACGAACTTTTCTGCATAATTTCTCCATTGGAATTCTACTTCCAGTTTCTCCTCTGACTTGTAGGCAAATTTTGTCAGCTCTCTTTCCTGATATAATTTCATAAGACAAAACTACTCATGACTATTATTTGTATCCTAGAGTGAGAGTTGTGTTTGATGAGGGAGAAAAAAGTCTACAAAGTTCTTTGAAATGTGTAAGGAGACATCATGTTACCAGTCCAAAGTTTCAATCAAAAAGTCTTCTGTGATGTCCTTTTAAATTTCTACAAATCTTTCCAGAATGATTCTTACAAAAAATCTTTTACATAGCAGACAACTATGGCAAATCGAATCCTGAAGAAGCTGATTACTAATGGTAACTATTAAAAAGTTATCAGCTACTCCTGCCTTGAGTCAGCTTCTATTTGACATAACAAGACCTGACACAGAGTATTGCATATGCAATATGCATAAAATACCAAGCATACTGTTACAGCAACCAAGGAACCCGTACTTCGTCACCGACTGACAGTTTTGCAGAGGAATTCAGTAACTGACATCTGAGATGTTTAAATATGGGGCTAGATGCGGGATATAATCGACAAGAGGGAGTTTACAAAAGCAGAGGGAAACTTTCTGGGTGTAATTAAGGAAATTGGAAATTAACAACTTGATGTCATTAAAAGTGGAGAAAATGGAAAAAGACAGTCTCTTTGTCATACTTGACTATGAATAGTATGTTTTTGTATGAAATTGAAATGTCATTCTTAGGTGAAGCTGGGTCTTTTGGAGTGTATTAACTCTCAGAACATATAGAGTTGTTCCAGGGCATACTTGGGGTCTTCTGTAGAGGATTTGCAGTGCTGGGCAGAGCTACAGCAGGAATTCGACTGAGAAATGGTCTGCCTTCCAGCAACTCTGTGCCCTCCCAGACAGAAGGCTGCTGGCCTACAAGGTCACTGGGTGGGAAACAAGCTCCCTGAAAATCGCAAAAAATCAGGGGATCCCTGCTGGGGTGGCGTAAAGAGGAGCGCCTGTGTGAGGATCACAGATGCAGAGGATGGTGAGAGCCCCTGAGACTGGGCTGTCTGAAACTTGGCAACTCCGTGTGGTTTATATTTTGGGGTAAAATCCTACCAGTGGTATTGCTGAGTCCCATGGTTTTCCCATCTATATATTTTTAGGGATCTCCATACTGATTTCTATAGATGCTGCACCAATTTATATTTCAACCAATTGTGGATCTGTTTCTTTTTCCCCACATCCTTGACAAGGTTGGTTTTTCCAGTCTTTTCCATACAGGCCTCTCACAGGGGTGAGGTATGATCTCATTGTGGTTTTGATTTGCATTTCCCTGATAGTAAGTGATAGTGAATAATTTTTCATGTGCCTGTACACCATACTATGCCTTTTTTGGACCAGTGTCTCTGCCCATTTTTTGATTAAGTTGTTTGGGTTTTTGGTTGTTGTTACTGAGTTTATGAGTTCTTTAAATAGTTTGTAAATTTGCCCTTTGTTGCACAAATGATATGCAAATATCTCCTCCCAGTCTATAATATTGTTTTTTGGTCTTTATGGTTCTTTCTTTTAAGGTACAAAGAATTTTCAGTTTGAAGTAGTCCTATTTGTTTATTTTTTATTTTGTTTCCCTGAACCTTAGAGTGATAACCCCAAATCCATGTCTATGGTTGATGTGTATTATGCGTGTGTATTATGTGTGTGTATTATGCGTTTATTTATTATATTTTACAGATTTATTTATTCATGCATACAGAACTGGGGTACAGGCCAGGGTGCAGGGGCGGTGAGAGAATTCCAGAGACAGAGTGGGGAGCAGAACAGGCCGACTGATGAAGTACACTGCTGAGGGGAGCAGTGGGTGGGTCAGGAGAGGTCTGCTGTGCCATGTGGGTCACCTCGGGGCAGGCAGGGACGGAACTCGTGCTGAAGTGGCTTTAGCTTCTTAGTGCTGCGCTTTAACCCGCTGCACCACCAGGGAGGGCCCGTGTGTGTTTTTGATGCGTTTATGTTTTCAGGTCTTATATTCAAGCCTTTTTTAATTCTTTTTTATGTATGGAGTTAATTAAGTAGGACTCAGTTTTATTTATTTATTTGTATGTAACTGTCCAAATTTCCCAATAGTATTTATTAAAGAATATTTCCTTTCTCCAGTGTATGCTAATACATTCTGAATCAAAAACTAACTGTCCATATGTGTGTTAGTTTATTTCTGGGCTCTCTATTCTGTTCCATTTGTCTGTGTTTCTGTTTTTGTCCCAATACCATACTGTTTTTATTGCTACATTTTCTGTGTAGTATACAGTCAGAGAATGATATGCCTCGATTTTTCCTTCTTTTCTCTCAGGATTCCTTGGCTATGTGGGGTCTTTTGTGGCTCCATGCAAATTTTATAATTGTTTTATTTCTTGAAGAATGGCATTGGATCTTGATAGATATGACACTGAATCTGTAAATTGCCTCAGGTAATAGGATCATTTTAACAATGTTTATTCTTCTTTTATTTCCTATAACAGTATCTTACATTTTTCAATATATAAATCCTTCAATCTATTCAATCTATTTCCTCTTCTTACCCCAGATAGTTCCCTTTCCTGCTTTCTGTTCCCACCCCTTTTCCTTTGCTGCTTCCATTCTCTAGATTGTTTATTCTCTTCCTGCAAGCTATAAATTCCATGTGGATGTATAATTTCACCTGCTTTGTTCCCTTCTATTACCAAGAGTAGTGTTCATCACTTAGTAAAGTGAGAGAAATAATTGAGTGAATTAAAGAAGTTTTTCATTTAATTTCATTCCGAGGTGTCAAGGAGGTTAGTAAAATGTGATATTTAATGTAACTGCTCTTTTATTAGTTCAATCATTCAACATTTGTTCAAGATTTGCTTTCAGCCTAGCCCTGTCTTTAGGGGAAACATATATGTTGTGTGATTTATAACAAGAAATATAGGTTTGGTCTTCATTGTCATTCCTGTACAGAGCTCCTAAAAAGCCTGGAATTTTCTGTGATCAGAGTAATAAAGTTATATTAATAAGATAGCTTTTGGGAGCTGGTGGCCAGAGGAGCCAACCATATTTATAAAGGGTTGAAGTATTCAGTCCTGGCCACTGATTTCTGGGGAGAAGAGAGCAACAGGAGTTTGAGCCAATTATCAAATGACCAATAACTTAATCAGCACTGTCTTTGTAACTCAGCCTCCATAGAAACCAAAGAGCAAGGTTAGGAGAGATTCCAAGTTGATGAACCAAAATGTATCCATGTGCCATCATGCTGGGTCCAAACTCTAGGTGACAGAGACTCTTTGTTGGGGAACTACCTAATGTACCCCTTCGTTAGCTATTGATTCATATTCTTTAACGTCCTTTGTAATAAAACAGCAACGTAGTGAGTTACCTGGTCTCCTAAATTCTGTGAAGCACTCACGTGGAGAGAAGTCTTATGGAACTGACCACTTATCTGTGGAATGGAAGACTATCTTTGCCTACATGCTTTCAGAATCAAGATGAGCTGTAGGATGCCCAGCTGGTGTTAGAAAATGGCTTGCTATTGTGTGGGGGAGCCCATAGATTGGAATTGGTATCAGAACAGCGTGTACAACCCTCTAACTTGCATAAACAGAAACCTAGCAATGCTATGGTGAGAGTTCTAAGTGCGATGGGAAACAGAAGAGGGCGAGAGAGAGGTTTATCTCACTGGTGGCTTAGGGTGATTGGAAGTGGGTTCACAGAGGAGGTGGCACTTTTTCTGTGTTTTGGTAGATCTACTTTGCAACAAAGTGTGAGTCAGTGTTCCCTAAAAGCACAGTCTGGGAACTGGTGACATGATGTAACCCTGACACCTCCTAGTCTGAGAGCAGAAAAGCTAAGCCTGAAGGAGATTTAGTCCCATCCATTTTCTGTCTGGCCTATCCCAGAGGCCTCTGGGGAGGAAACTGAAAGGATCATGTCAGCTAAGACTAAGGCAATGCCTTCTGAAAGTTCAAAGAAGTAGAGTCTCATTATGTTATCCCCAGGATCTGTGCAGAGAACCTGGGCAGGAGATCAGAGCCTGCCGAGTAGGGACAGGCAGGGGCCAGGGCAGCCAGACCCACAGGCTCCACTGTGAGGGTTGAAAAGAGTGTCATTCAAGGACACAGATAGGGTAACAGGCCCTCAGCCCTGAAGGGCTTCCTATCTTTGTCTCTCAGTGATCTTGAAGCCCCGTTTGTCCACAAAAGGATGGAGGCTTTGTGCAAAAGCATTGACTGGTTGCCCTGGCACTCTGGGATCTGAATTTCTGTTCCCATTTCAAACTTCAGAATGGAATGGACCTGGTGACCTGTTTCTTACTTTCTTCCTCATTTACTCATGTATGTGTAGCAGCAAAGGCAGATATAAATAAAATAGACACCTGATTTTCTATTCACCATGGTTTGCAACTGCTCCTTCCCCTCCTGCTGATTTCTCTCGGGCTCACTGGGCTTTCTCATTGGTTTGGGGCATTATGAAATTAAACTGCAATGGGAAGAAGCTCCTCTTATTGTTTCCTTTGACTCTGGCAATGGTGGTGGTCAACAGGTACTTTCTGGGCATGTGGCCAGTTCTAAGTCTGTGGGGCTGTAGAAGAAGTAGAATTAGTGGGCAGTCAGCCTAAAAATGGGGCAACCTGTGACTGGGGACCAGCCACTATTAGAGTGGCCTATGTAGACTGATATCCAAGGAGAGGTGGGTTCAGGTAGCATGTGGAAAGCCCCACCTACTTCATGGTGCTTTCTGAGGTACAAGCGAGTTTGTGGAAAGACATAGTGGGGTTGCTTCGTGGACAACATAAGAAGTCATGGCCTGTCCCGTCTCTGCGTGGGGGCTATCCCTTTCCTGGGGTGGATGGCAATGCTCCCAACCACTGTTATGATGAACAAAGAGAACCCGGATCACTGGGACCACCTCAGAGTTGGGGCTAGTGCTCTGCACGAGCTGTGGAGAGTGTCCATGACCTTAATCACCATCTTTACATACAGTGAATGGGTGTTGACCCATACATTGACCTTCCATCCCTTTGTCTGTGGCAGGAGAGGGCCTGAATAGATAACTTGCTTTGGGGTGTGGGGAGAAGCAGTATAATCCAGGCTTCTGCCCCAAAGAATTCATCTCTGTAAATTAAGCTCTGGAGCCAGCTGTTACAGGCTGACCCAGAATGTGGTGTTTGAACAGGCTATGAAGTTGAGAGGGTAAAGGGAAGAAGCTAGGTCACAGAGAGCCTGGCTGAGGAAAATGGAGGAACTAAGAGGCGAGCCCTCCTCAGAAAGCCTCCGTCGCCTACCTCAGACCTGCATGGGGCCACGATAGTAATCCAGGCACAGGATCAGCATCTTTAAGGCTGAATATAAGCTGGTTGCAGACCTTAGTGTTGGCAACTCGTTTTGAAACTCTTCATTTTTGCAATAAAAGCCAATGCAGAGAACCACAGTGACAAGTGAAAGGATGAGCTCTCTCCACTCTAATGCCACCTCTGGCCCCTGTACACCCAGCCCTGCGCACACAGTTCATTAGGAGCCAGGCAGTCTGGCTGGAATCCTGCTTGGCCCCTGACTAGCTCGCTGCATTATAGGCTAGAATCTGAACTTCTCTGTACCTCAGCTTCCTCATCTAAAGAATGGAGAGAATAATAGAACCTGCTCTCTAAGGATCAAGTCAGTGAAGTTCTTGCAATGACTTGTTATATAGAAGTGAAATTACATCAATGGCTCCGGGGAGACTAGCAAGCCTGCCTCCCTCACCCCACCCTGAGGTATCTGTTTCTCCTACAGCCTGGCTGAACTGCTCTTCTGCTTCCATCAATGAGTTTGGGGAAACAAAATGTGCCTTTGCCCCCAAGAGCCTGCCTTCTCTAGGTGTGTACCTGACGCTGGGAGCTCGCAGACTCTAGCCTCGGCAGCAGCACATATGCTTGTCACTTCCTAGGCCAAGGTTCTTGTGAGGTGAAGTGTCTTGTTTGCCTCCGTGCTCCCTGTGCTGTTACAGAATGTGGCCCAGGGAGCATGCAGGACATGCTTGTTAGAAATCAATAAAGCAATGAGTGAAACCATCTGGTATTTTTCTTCTTTCTGGCTTGTTTCACTAAGCATGATCCCTTCCAGCTCCATCCATGTTGCGGCAAAAGGCATGAGTTTATCATTTTTGATTGCCGAGTAATATCCCATTGTGTGTATGTACCACATCTTCTTGATCCAGTCATCTATTTCTGGCCATTTGGGTTGGTACCACATCTTCCCTATGGTAAATAGAGCGGCAATAAACATAGGGGTGCAGGTGTCCTTGTAAGGGATCAGGAAAAAGAAAAGCAATTGTAATAAAGTAAAAATGAAAAACAACGAACTGTAAGCCAGAGACATTCTGTAGGGGTGGGGAGGGGGATAGGATCAAATCTGGGAAGAGCACACAGGACTATGGTGATGGCACACGGGTGAATTGGTGGTGGGAGGTCCACAGGAATTACAACTGAGATGAAAAAATGACAGAATGAAGAACGATGTAAAAAATAATAAATAGGCCCTCCCTGGTGGCACAGCGGGTTACAGCACAGCACTGAGAAACTAAAGCCACTTCCTCAGGAGTTCGATTCCCGCCTGCCCCGGAGGTGACCACATGGCG
>NW_004567104.1:27512728-27550792 GCF_000260355.1 Condylura cristata
TCCCTTTTTATAGTAAACTGCCCTTCTGAATATGAAAAAGACAGTGTCTTCCCACCTGCCAGCACTCATGCTGTCTTTCCCAGTGATCTCTCTGCAGCTCTGAGAGAAGCAGGCGGGGATCACTGTCTCTGTTTTGAGAGGCCCAGAATGGGATGTAAGGCCCCACTTCCAAAAGCATTAGGTCAGGACTCTGAAGCAGTCTCCATCCAGAGTGCTTCCTGCCAGGCCAGCCTTTGCTCCAGCATTTTTTGTCATTTCATTCCATGCAAGGGCCAGGCTCACCTACTGATGTATTCTCCCCTCCCCTGTGGGCCCTGATGATGACATGGAAGAGATGGGCTTGGAGAGGTAGGCTGCTCTGCCCGCTGGGTCCTGGGCCACAGCCTATGCTCAGAACAAAGCTGGAAGAGATGATGTGGCCATTTACACCCAGATACCCGGGTGCCACTGTGCCAAAGCCTCCTCCTGCACCAGGCGGTCTGTACAACAGAGATCCTGGCCCTGGCCCATTCTTGAGCCTCCCACCTCCTCATTCCCAAACCCCAAGGGGGGGGTAGGGAGGTGATTTCTGTGGTAGTTGTTATTTGGTGTTTAAGAAGAAAACAAACAGGAAAAAAAAAGTGGGTGGTTTTTTTTTTTTTTTTGGCTACGTCAAAATGTTTCTGGCTTCCAAGTGGCCACGAGGACCTGCCCCATCCTCCTCTCAGATGGAGCCTGTCACTGTTTCTGGGGCTGCTGCGCTGAGTCAGCAACAGCAGCTGTGTGGGAGAGGCTGCCTCGGAACTCTGCGACCGGGCCCTAGGAAGCTGCCATCTCAGTGCTTCATAACTGCACATTACCACTCGCTTTCCAAGTCTCCTCCTCATCCATTACCCATCTGACCCTCACGGGCTCTCTACCAAGGACAACCGGATATTACTAGGGGCAAAAATAGATTTTGCAAGTCATGGTGCATTTAGATTAGCTGTGACCCTGCTCACACTGAGCGAATAACAATAGCACAAATCTTATGCAGCCCCAGATGGAGGTGAGTTAATACAGGAGACACAGCACACCTGGTGCAAAGCCAGAACACCTGGCTTCTAGTTTCACTTGCCAAGTGAACTTGAGCAAGATATACTCCACTGGGCCTCGGTTTTCCTATCCATAAAGGGAGGTTTATGAGCCCCAAGATCTCGCTCGGTATTTGCATGAGGATGAATCAAGAGATCACATTCTAGGGTTATGATACGCTTAAATGATGAATCCCCCAACACACACACACACACACACACCTCTATACATGTGGAAGTAGAGTAAATATCTGTTGAAATCAACACATTCATGGACTTGTGGGCAATTTCTTTCAAAGCACTTGGTCCTAACTTTTTTGTGTCCTTTCCCTTGAACATGGGAAGGGGCTCCTGGAACTTCAAAAAGATTGTGAGAGGGTGGGTGGTACCCAGAGGGCCTGACAGGGCGGGTACATTCTGATGTCTTTGGCAGTACCTCGGACAGCACAGCAATGGTCCCTCAATCTCCTGTCAGCAGCAGAGGCAGGGGCAGGGCGCAGGACCCGCCAGCCTCGTCTTCACTCGCAGTCAGACCCAGAGACACTCAGCAGCTAGGACTACTTCTTTCTCAATGCTCTGCCTGCTGGAAGAGCAGCAGGCCCAAGGCTGCCTTGCCTCTTTGCAGACTCCCACTCTGCTCTGGCAGCTAACGTGGCTGAGCATGGGGTGGACACAATGGCATCTTAACCCACAAATACTCTTCAAAGCAAAAATAAACAGAAGCTCAGTCAGTCAGTCATAATGCCAAGCTAATCTCTTGTTGTGAAGTGCTAAGCTCCGTAGAAATGACAATTGTCATCAGTTCAATGAACAAAACACAAGGTTGAAAAACAGGACTTTCGACATGTGTTTATCATCATGGACATGAAGCACAGTCACGTAGCCCTCCATACTGGGTAAAATCAACTGCCCAGAGGATAAAAATAAAGAAAACTTGATTCACATGGCATCACTAACATTATAAGAGCAACAACTTATGATTATATAAAATTTATAGCATTCAAATCAAATTTCGTTTATTATTTGTAGTGTGATCTGTCGGAGGGGACTTAAAATAAAACGAAAATTCATTGAGTAAGCAACATTATATTGATTGCTTTTGAATTAAATTATTCTTTTAAATTTAATTAAGTGCTTCAAGCCCTGATAATTTTTTGTAGCCCTTGCAGAAATTCTAAGTGATATATTTTTGTTGTGTATTAATGAAATAAATAGAAATCAATATAGAAATTAAAATTCCTGTGTTACAATTGCTATAAAATATGCATTGTGACTGTACTGACGATTTTAAACACTTGCAAAAGACATGATTTGAAGTATAGATCCTAAGAAAAGACAATGATTTTAATGGCCTAATTTATAGGTGGTTAACTTCAAAAGCTTTTCACTTAAAAGAAAGAAAGAAAGTTTTGTCGTGAGTCCTACAAGTCGGAACTCAAATCACGGTAGAAATTCTTGCAGGTGCCTAAATGGAGTATATATTTTGAAAGAAGGAACAGAAAGGAAAGAAAAAGAACAGCAGCAGACTTTCTGGTGTCCAAGAGCCTGGGAGGTCTGGGGAGGGCCCCCCACATGCCCAGGGCACCTCCCCATCCCTGGGCACCTCCCCACCCCTGATCCCAGGTTCAGACAAACCCAGGACTCGCCAAACCAGCATGCGGGAGACTGGTCCTCCCTCAGATCAGCAGCCAGAGGGCAGGCGTCATCGGTCTCGGTTGGTTATCCACTGACAAGGTTTCTTAAAATAAGGCTGCCAAAGCTTGGGAAGCCAAACACGGGGTCACAGTGGGCGGCAGCGCACACGCCTTCCACCTGATGCCCTGCCTGCTACTGCTAATTCCTTTCACGTGCTGGATATAAAGGGCGCTGTATATAAACTCGGCACGCCATCGGACTCTTTCATCTAGCAATCCGCCAGGACTTCCCGTTTTATGGAAGGCGAGGAGAGGCGTGAGGTTAATGACTTGCCTAAAGCTCTGGGAAAGTCAGCACGGAAGGTGGAAACAGAGCTCATACGCCGGATGGCTTCCAACTTTGGGTTTCCCTCCTCTCGCTGTTTCTTTTCTAGGGCACAACTGATGGGAAACACAATGAAAAACTTTTCCCTCTCCTTCTCCTTTCCGACTGTTCGAAAACTTCGCGGAGACAGCATCCAATTGGTTTCTAAAGTTTCAGTGTGCAAACTCTCCATCCTGAGTTTGAAGGCACCCATGTAAAGTGGGGGGCCCCCACCACTGTCCCCACTTCTTAGCACGGTGCTGTTGCTGATAGGCCACAGGCTGGTGGTTCTCAAGGGTAGTTTCACTCTGATATGGACTCCAGAGAAACAAAACAAAGGAACACAAACTCAGAACCAAATCTCAGAAATCTGACTGCAGAATTGAGTCTACCAGGAGAGGGTGGGGTGGAAGGGCAGGGAAGGGGCCCCATGGACTGTGGTGGAGGATTATGGGTGCCTCGGTGATGGGTGTGGTGTACTGATGTGCATCTGAAGAGGTGTGATCCTCTACCTCTGAGTCATATTTGATGTTGCTAATCAGTATTACCTCAATAAAATAAAAAAAAAAAAACCCACAGTTTTAAAAAGAGCCATATTTTGGGCTTTCATCCCACACAACCTTTAGAACCATGAAGATCCTGACGACTTCTGATCTTGAGGTTGTGAAGGCATCCCTCCCACCAACCCTGATCTGTGAAGGCTCAGAGAAGAGGGTCCAACCTTCTGCTGAGGTTTGTATCCTGTGTAAGGGCCTGGTGTTGGCTACTATTTGTTTTTACCATCTCTTACTCTCTGTTCCAAGTCAGACTCTTAAAACCAGGTCCTGCGAAACTCCTTCAGCTTGAGAGTTTCCAGGAAACAGAATGTTAATTTTGTTGACAAATTCCAGTGTCCTGAAGCCCCAGGCCTTAATTCTTTGTGCAAACTCTCCATCCTGAGTTTGCATATGCCCCCCTGTGCCCCTAATTAGTCTTGTCATGAGCTCCTAGGCTATTGTTTTAAATAGAACCCTGAGTCCTGGGAGCCTAGGGGTCCTTGGGGGGTGAGTGGTGTTGTATTTGTGGATATTTTTAAAAAATGGTCATCGCTCCCCTGGCTGTAGCCGCCATCATTTTTTTCAGTGGCGGTGTTGCCATAGAGATGTTGTCTGATCCATCTCTATTGATATCCCCCTTGAAAGGGGGTCCTGAATGGGCACTGAGGTAGGTAAATGTATGCAGTGACATTGAGCGGATGATTCTATTCTGAAAAATTCCTGCAGCATTTGTTTCTGTGCTTGTCTGAGGGCTGGGACGCGGTGTTGGGTTTTGTTGCACGTGCTCTCCTCACAGGCCCGGAGTTAATGCAACCCTTGTTTGGAGCCACCGAAGCAGAAATTCCTCTGCTGCCAAGGACAAAAGCTTCACAGGCCACCTCGGAGGCTGCTTTGGGAAGGCTGTGTCTCCTGGGCTCCCAAAGGAAACGGGAGATAACGTGGAACACGAAGGAGAGCCCTCAGAATTCTCCCAGCTCTCCCCCGGACACATCTGGCCCGCCATCCCTCCTCTGGCCAAGTGCAGGCTTCTCCAAATAGAGGGTTTAATGTGATTTGCCTTTTTCCAGTCTGTTGAGAGAAATCATTTTGAAGATGTGTGTGCTTTTCTGTCTGTGCTGATAAGTGTGTGTTTGCACAGCTCTCTGCTCTGTCTTTTCCCATCGGGTGCTGGGAGAGATGCTCTCTTAGCAAAAACAGGTCGTTTCATCTGTTCATGCCTTTATGTTTAAACCGAATAACACCAAGTCCTTGTCCTGCTTGAGAAGAAGAAAGGGTGGAAGGAAGGGAAGAAGAAACAAAGAAGGAGGGAGGGCAGATTGATAGAGTGCCCTATATCCTGGCACAGAACTGGGGCTCAAGAAGCCCCAGAAATGAATTGTGCTGAAGTCACAAACGAATGACTGTGTCAAGTCAGATACTGTGTTTTTGGATTTTTTTTTCCAATTGCCCCTCCCAAACCCGGGAACCAAGAAGTTATTACCTCTTTTTGACCAGAGGGTTCAGTGAGCTGCCCAAGGCCACACAGAAGATGAGTGTTGGCCCTCACTTGAATCTGGGTCTCTGGATCCCCAGAACAGTGCTCTTCTTCCTCACCCGGAAGCCTGACCCTTCACCTCTGTGCTTGGCAGCTTCCATCCAGGCACCAGCACCGAGAGAGCTCAGTTTTCTCACTTCACAATGATCTCCAAAGCTCCTTGGCCCTGGCCCTTTGACCATGCCGGGCTCTACTTGCTCTTGGAAGCATTATGTAAGGAAAGGGCATGAGGATAAAAGTGGAAACTGTGCAGCTACATCCATTTCCAGAGCTCCATGATCAGGTCCAGGGCGGTTTGTGCCACGGCCGTTCTGGCCCCCAGATGTTTGCGTCTCTGCTAAGTGGCTCCATGTGTGGGTCGTGTCAGCTGAGGGCTGGGAGGCAGGGGAGGGGACAAGCTTAGTTTCTGCTTGCAAGCTTTGGAGTGTGGTTTTGGGTCACAGTACCTCAGTGTCCATCCAGCCATTCACTCACTCACCCACTTGCTCCTCACTCTTAACCTCATTCATTCCCTCTCATACTCAACATAACCACTGGGTAGGATACCAGCCAGGCACAGGAGTCTAGCATAAAGGGTGCAGAAATAAATAAGACATGCACCCTGTTTCCCATAAACTCAGAAATGTGGAATTGTAGCACCAAAATAACCGCAGTTAGCATCCGCCCTTTATAGTTTACAGAATGTTTTTACGTCTCGCATCTGATCTGCCCAAAGGACCATGGGGTAGGAATTGCTGTTAAATCCATTTTACAGATGTGGAAAACAATACACAGAAAAGTTGCACAAAGCCAGCAAATGGTGTGGCAAGAGCTCGAACCCCAGGCTTTGGGGTCCGGGTCCCATGTGGCCCCAAATAGCCCTAGCCCAAAGGAGCCTTTCTTCACTCTTTTACCTGCCTTTTAGTGGCCAAGGTGTCAGCTGGTTTTTGGATAAGGAGAAGCTACCTAAACTAGCTCTGATTCTTTCATAACTGGGGAGAGGAATATTTTATAGAATTCTCCAGGAAAAATGCATAAATAATGTCCCTGAGAGCCCAAATGTGGGTTGCAAGGGCTCCACTATTTTGGGCAAACAGAGATTTTGACTGCACATTGGGCCCCATCCCTCAGGCTGATCAATGGGTCTGAGAAAGAGGTCAAGGCACTGTGTGCTTCTCCGTGTCCATCCTAAGCAAATACGCCCTCTGCTCCCACTCAAAGACCGTGACTTTGGCCTGCCCTGCCGGTGCTCCTGATGTGGGGTATCGGGAGAAGGGAGGTGCACACTTCAGCGGTGGCCTGGGCTTATGGAATCACATGCGTGGTGGGGCCCCAAAGACGGCATGGGACTAGCCATTGTCTTGGGGCTAGTGGCTAATGTGGGAGATTGCCTCAGTGACCCCAGAAGTCCTCGATAGCCAAGTATGACACTTTCATATGTCATATTAGCAGGGGTAATGACATGGCCCAGAGAGAAAGCCTGAGAATGAACGAGGCACACCCTCCTTTCAGAGAGACACAGAGAGCATTTCGATGGGCAGGCATGGAAGGTGTGGTGGCAGACCCTGCTGCCCGCTCAGGAAGCTGTGCCACAGAGCAGCCACAAGGTTCAGTTTTGCAGGGAAAGTTGGATTTTCCCAGGCATCCCTGTGGGACATGCACGGCAGGTAGAGGACTGAGCAAGGTGTGCTGGGAATGGCAAGAACTGAGTGTCTCCAGAGGGAAACCTGGGGAAACTGAGGCCAGAGGTCAGGGCCTCACTTGTACTTTATTCTTATGCTGCTTTGCTGTTTTTCCAGAGGCAGGAGAGAATCAGGAAAGGATTCTGAGCCAGGGAATGTCAGGGTCTGTCTTTGCTGTTTTTCCAGAGGCAGGAGAGAATCAGGAAAGGATTCTGAGCCAGGGAATGTCAGGGTCTGTCTTGAGCTCTTCATTCAAGCCGTGGGTGGGCCGTGTGGGGCTGATTCCAGCAGGCAGTAGAATCTGGATGAGGAGACCCACTAAGGCTGCTCCCGGGCCCGAGCCAGGCAGTGGATGGGGTTTAGAGAGAAGGGGCCAGAGGGAGGTTGCTCAGGCCAAGCTCCTGGAGGGCAGGAGAGGGTCCCTCAGAGTGGGTGCCTCAGCGCTCAACAGCAGCTCAGCTGCTCTTCTACATCAGACCTTTGCTGCTGTCTTCCCCCTCCTGAGCATTTGCCCTCCAGGGTCACGCCAAGCCATGCATCCCAGGGACCTGCGCCCCTTTGTAGACCCCATGCCCAGCATGGGCCTAGCTGCATTTGAAAGTTTAGGAGCTGGCATGCCCACAAGCCCGGCCTCCACATCAGCCTCTCCTGACTGAGCACTTTGGGCACCTCAGATCTGAGAGCTATTCTATTAGGGAGACAAAGAAGAATCCTTTTAATTAGGCTGCAGGGGTGAGAAGAAAAGCACAGAAGCCCCCGTTGTCCTGGTGATTCGATACATGGGGAAAGTTGCAAACATCTGGGTGTATTTATACTGCCAAAGCCATGGCCAGAACACAGGAGGATTTAAAGAAGCCGAAACTTCCTCCCAGCTTTTGTCTGACACTGGGAGCATCCAGTGATGGTGGAAATCCCTGGAGTCAGCACCCTGCCCCCAGCCCACCCCGCTGTCTGCAGAGACTCACCTGCCTCTTTAATGAAGCCAAGACCTGGGAGGGAAAGAGGGAGTTGCTTAAACAGTGTTGTTCAAGTCACCCTCTGTTTCATGATCAAGCACCCACTTTATACCCAGCTGGCCCAGAAGCTGGGGTACCACGAACTAGCAGAGAACTCTCCAGAAGGTTCTAGTAAAGAATCACAAGAAGCCATACCCATCTTTCATATTATGTAGTCTGAAAAGGGAAGGGGAAAAGGGCCTTCAATTAGAGAGCTGTCCTCCAGAATTACTGACACGCAAAGGAGAGCCTGAATTATCTTCATACCAGGAGTAGCTATTTTGCAACATCGCATAAAATTCAGGTGCTACTAAGATCCTGCAGTGATTAACTGTTTAATGCAGATAACAAAGAAGAAAGCCCTTTACTAAATTACACCTGCTAGAAGCCATATATCTGCCGCTAAACCTAATAGGAAGAGTAAGTAAATACAGAAAGTCCTCTCGACAAAATGCCAGGGCTAAGAATCTTCTAGAAGAGTCATCCCTGAAAATTCTGTTACCCTGAGCATCACAGAAGACAGGAAGCCACTCTCGTAGCTGGTGCAGCATTCTTTTTTCCTAAGAAAGACTGCTTTGCAAAAAGCATTTTGAACAAATTGTGCCATTGGAGAGAAAGCAGGGATATAACAGAAGCTGGCAAGCTTTAATTCCTTTGCTAATTAATGGTTGATCATCTATCCTTTTATGATTCTTGACCCCAGAAGGAAAATTTATTAGTACTTTTAGATTTTGCACAGTCGTGCTAAATGAGGCATGTAATGCACTAATTTAGTGCCTCGTTAGCATAAGCAGGTCCTTCCCAGTGCATTCCCCTCGGAAAGCTTTCTCTGGAGCTGTGGGGAATTCACCTAGGGCAGATTTGGATTCTTGGGGTTCAGGTGACCAAAAGGTCATAGCCAAGATGAGGACTCACCCTACCATTGTCAAACACTGAATCTGTCTTTCATTTTAACGAGAGGATTTAAATCCTCAGGTCCTCAAACTTCCTCACAATAGTGTCCCTGAAAAAAATTTTACAGGAGGCTCAGCCTGGCAGTTGTTTTGCAGTATCTCACCCACACTGATCAAATGACAAAACAAATTCTTCCCTCCTAGAAGCGGACTTGTTTGTTGAGATAACGGACAGTAAGTGGGTGCCCCGGTGAGGAAGTTTATACTTGATTGGGGTATTTGGCTTTATCTGCTGTCAGTGCCAGCTCAGTAGATGCCACGGTTTGCTGCATACGTGTTTAACCCCCCAAGGGGCATGTAATGGGGGTCAGGGCTAGAAGGGAGTCAGGGAAGTGTGGAGAATTCGCTGGGCAGAGAGCCGGGACTCTGCTCAGCCCCTGGCACCTACTCCCCCAGGGAATGGGAGAGAGACACAGGCTCTCCTTGGACCCTGGTTTCCCATCTGTTAAATCGCCTGCAAATAAATGTTCCTGCCCCCTGGGTTTGATGCCACACCACTCAGTGTGTTGAGAGTGCTGTGATCACAAAAGTTACCACAAAAGCGTTGAGTGAGAAGAGTTTCGAAATAGAGAAATTTTTGAAAAGTCCATATTGTTGGCTCAGCAATTCAAGTTTTAGGAACATTTGCCCAAAGAGACAATTAGATAAGTGTATGAAAAGAAGGATATTTATGATACTGTAAGGGACTGGGCAAATAAAATAGACCTATGTGACGAATCCAGGGAGCCGTTAAGAACAACGCTGTAGAATACCGCTGACACGGGAAGATGCTCAAGTATTTTGGGTATGCAAACATCAGGCTTTCTAAATGCAACTTCCCACATGATACTCGTTTTACAAAAATAAGCCCTCAAATGTGCCAAGACAATGGTCTGGCAGGATTTACACCAAATATTCAGAGAGTCCCTGGTGGGTAGAGTCCTGGGGACTCTTTTCTTTCCTAAAGTTCCAATATTTCCTTACAACGAATGTGTATCGTTCTTAGCCTCAGAGAAAAATAGAAATTAAAGGAAATAAAAATGTTAGCTTTAAATACATGTGTTCTTTTCATATCTCAATTTTCATGCCTATGAAGTGACAACTGTCAATAATCTCGAAGGGTCTGGAAACAAGTAGTGGGTTGGTTGATGCCCCTAGAGGACATGCATGTACTCTGGTGACTTCATTGTAAGGCCAGAGAAACAAAATGTGTGCAGATCTCCAATGCAGAGCCCCACTTGCCTGATACAGATTCCAAAGTGCCCTCTTTGCTTCTTAAAGATGAATGGGCAGGCCCCTGGACTAGGCCAGCTGGGAAGAGGCTGGCTTCAGTTCTGAGGCTGCTCACAAGCCAGCTGAAACTGTCTCCTGGCCCCTTCTCCCTTTCAGCCCTGATGCTGAGGGTTAGAATCCCTGCCCAGGGCTGTCAGGTAAGAACTCAGAGCACTCAGCTTACTTTCCTCTTAGTGGAGGTTGTCAGCTCTAGAATGAGATTTCCATGCTGACCCTGGGTCTGGAGAAGGGATGTCAGGAGTTGGGGTGTCCACAGATGGCCACTTCCTGCATCCCAAAACTCTATGCCATGCTCTCTGCTGGGAAGGGTGATGGCAGTGCAAAGCTGTGTTCTCTGGAACACAGGGCTATCTGGGTTAATCTGTCCTAAGGAAGAGTGGTAGAAATGGGGAAATAGTGGATGACGTGAGTACCACTGTTAACTTAGCCGGAAATCCAAGCCAATGCCAAACCACTACTCCCTGAAACATGCTCAGTGTCAGGGACAGGGCTGCATCCTTGAGAGGGGGAAGGAGAAGAACAGAGGAAGATGAAGAAAACAGTGGTATAGATGCAGAGGAAGAGAGGGAGGATCAGAAACTGGGGAGGGACCTGTGTGGCTCCTCCTGGAAAGGCCTTTACACTTATCCTGCAGGCAAAGAGGACGCATCGCCTGCTGGCTTTGCTGTTGTTGTTCCTGACTGGAGCTTCTGGAAGATTCTCCTCACAGTGGAGGGGGAGGGACAGTGGCTTAGGGAGAGACAGGGAGGGTGCAACCCCTCCCCATCTACCTTTTGGTACATGGATAGGAGCCAAGTCCTTCAGCTCTCCTGGGACTTTGACTACTTTCACAGCTCCAGAGAGAAACGTCTGGTTTAGTTGCTTCAGCAGCCTGAATTGTGTGTGAGGAAAAGTAAGTAGTATCCTTGGTGGTCCCTGTGGGGTGATAGAAGGCTGGCGTCCACCCACCCCTCCACACCGGCCCTCCCCCCCAGCATACAGGAGAGACCCTGCTCCCACTTGAGAAGTGTGACCCCAGTGTGGGTCTAACCGGATGTACGTCCCCATTTCCAGCGAAGGGATGTCACAGGAAATAATAAATCTCTCAAAATTTATGGGCCAGGAAATTCCTTCAGGAGAGTAAATAGAGAAGAGGTGATGCAGGGATGAGGCAGGGCAGGGCAGGGGAGCAGATGCCTAGGTCCTCCTGACACTGTCACTGTTTGGCTGGGGTGGGGTGTGTCCTTCAGAACTCATGGCCGAGGAGGGTTTTACAGGTAACCGGCAGGGCCTCGCTTTTACTCTTCCCTCTTTGAATTCGTGGTCCTTTCTCTGCAAAAAGATGAGGATGAATGAAATGACCCTCTGCCCCTCGTCATGAACCAGAGTTGTTCTGTGGCCTGATTTCTCTGCACTGCACTGCACTCTCTCCAACTGCAAATGCAATCAAATCAGCCGAGTTCACACATCACCCAGGTTTAGGCTGAGGATTAATGAGCAGACATCTGGAAACTTCCTTGGGAGGGATACATCTGGGTCCAATTACCTTCTTATTTACTGTCTTTTTACTCTGGAGACAATCCATATACTCACCCAAAGGCACAATAACAGAAGCATGCACACCATCCCAACACACCCTCCAAATTACCCACAGCCCAGCACGCAGTCAGCGGCCACCGATGAATCCACATATGCACAACCACGTGCAGCCACACACACGTGCCCATTTTCTCCAGGTCTGTTAAGCTGCGAATTCCCTTCGCTGTTGGGATCCTGGACCAGGTCGGCTCCCCCCAACCCCCCATTGGTAAATTCCTATTTCAAGCTGGCTACCAGATTCTGCCAGCAGATGGCGCCCGGAGCTCTCTGACGACCTGGCCAGATGCTAGGCCTGAACTCTTGGCCTCCCTACCCCCACCCTTGGAATGGCCTAACTTGGGAGTCATCTGTGGGAGGCCTGCCAAGGACTTACATTTACTATTGGGAACTTGGAGGAGTTTCTCCAGAGGAGTCAGTGGACAAGGTGAGAGGAAAAAGGAAGGGGGGTGGGGTGAGGGGCAGAGTCTCCCCGGGGACATGGGGTAGAGCTGGTCAAAGCCAGGACAGGCTCTAGCACCAGAGGTCAGAGAAGTCTTTACTGCAAGGCCCCACCCAAAGGCTCTGAAGCAAGGGCAGTCACATCCTGGAAGGGGAAATGCTTTCACTGGTGTGAAAAACCCAGGAGAACAAAAGGATTCACAGATGAAATGAATGAAGCCAATAATCGCTTCGAAATCATGTCCATTCCTCCCACTCCCAATCTCTGAC
Source organism: Condylura cristata (assembly GCF_000260355.1). Classification (NCBI taxonomy): domain Eukaryota; kingdom Metazoa; phylum Chordata; class Mammalia; order Eulipotyphla; family Talpidae; genus Condylura; species Condylura cristata. The sequence goes on from NW_004567104.1 coordinate 27,525,016, forward strand.
TCATCTCTAAGCCCCAGTTTCAACCTCACCTACTGCGTGAAGCTACAGCTGACCTGCAGCCTCCTGTCAGAATTAATCAACCGGCCGCCTCCTTGGGCCTCTCTGCACGTGTTCCCGCCCAGCGGCAGCTATCACAAATGACCACTTGCCCAAGTGTGGTCACCCCCACGTGACTGTGGCTGCCCCGGGCGAGGGCCAGACCCTATTTATCCCAAGTGCCCGCAGGCCCAGAACAGTGCCTGCTCAGAGGCCGACAGAGTCCACATGCAGTTAAGGACATTCTCTCTAAGGAGATGCCTGCCCCTCTGTGGGTGTCACTGACCCCGGGAAAAGTTCTACCAACTGGGATCGTGAGTCAGAGGAGATAATCCCTATGGCTGGATCACAGGACTCAGGTCCTTTCTTCTGGGGTAGGTCTCTCTCTCTCTCTCTCTCTCTCTCTCTCTCTCTCACACACACACACACACACACACACACACACACACTACAGCTCCAGGAAAAGCAGAGTCAGGGAATGCAAAAAATGTGGCGGTACCAGCCGCAGAGAGGTCTGGAAATGCCTTCTTAATTGAACCTTTCTGGGAGAAGACTGGATGGAGGAGGGACAGGAACAGAGAGGAGCACGGTGGGTGTGAACTGGGTCCTGCACACTCTATCCTGCTTCCTTTGTGGTCAGCTTAGAGGAGCCCAAAGGCAGAACCTTTAGTTTTTCCCTGTAATGTACCACCTGTCCGTGAGGCCCATCAAAAGAATTTCGCTCTGTCCTTGAGTGGTTCCTTCTAGAGGAAAGTGTTTCCCACCAGGTGCCCAGGTCAATTTTCTTTCTCCTATTGGAATCACCTTGGACAAATGTACTTGCTTTGACAGGAAATATATGTGATAGAGACGGGGATCAGAAACCTCTTCCTTACATCTTGCTGAAGCTACTATATATATATATATATTTTAAGATTATTTATGCATACAGCACTGGGTAACAGGCCAGAGGTGCAGGGGCGGTGAGAGGCTTCACCAGAGACAGAGTGGGGAGCAGAACAGGCAGATCGTGGAAGTACTCTGCTGAGGGGAGCAGCGGGCAGGTCCGGAGAGGTCTGCCGTGCCATGTGGGTCACCTCTGGGGCTGGGGATTGAACTTGCATGAAGTAGCTGTGGCCAGCTTGCATCCTAACCCGTTGTACCACCAGGGAGGGCTGAAGTTACAGTATTCTAAGTTGTGAGCAAGAAAACCCCCGGGGTGTTGTTACAGGTTGGTGGAGGTGAGGAGAGGCAGTGCAGAGAGGTGTGTGGCTTGCCCAAAACACACGTCAGCTCTCATCAAACCTGTCTCTGGCTTCCCCTCGAACAGCTGCAGGCAAGGGTCTTGGCTCTGCAAATCCACTGGTCCACAGGCCACACGCCTGCATCTTCAATGTTCACTCCATGGGCACATGTCCCAGCCTGGTCTGTCTGCTGGTCTGGGGAAACCTCTGGTTAGCCAGCCTCCCTCTCCAGAGATAGGGCCAGGGTCCCTCCTGACAAGCTCTTAAGTGTGCTTGCTGCTCCTCTGGGAAAGACACCAGCTAGCTCCCAGTCTACTTTTTGTTTGTTAGGAGAAATAACCTGAGCCTCGACTCCTGGTATCTGCTGGCCATGGCCCCTGCAGGGAGCCCAGTCTGAGGTCAGTGGCCACCATGCCGTCATCCAGGATGGAGAGACAGGCCCTCGCCATCCAGTTCCTCCACTCCCAGGCCTCTGAACCAGCCATTGGAGCAGGTTGCATTACCTTTTAAATTAAACGCTGCTTTTTCTGTTATAGTTAACACATTCTCTCTCTCTCTCTCTTTTTTAATTCAAAAGATACAAAAGCGGAAATTCTCCCTCCTACCTCTGACTCCAGGCCCTTATTTCTGTCCTGGTGCATCCATTCAGGTCTATTCATTATGTATATAATACATTAACTATGTATGATCTTTTTTCTTCCATATATCATTTCTTCTTCTATAAATTTCAGTATATTTATCTTATTACACTTCTTTTCTTTGAGTGTTCACATCTTCCAGGCTCTGATGGGGGTTTCAGTTTACCCTCTCCTGTGCCATGACACCTGTGGCCCAATCCCAGGTCCTACCTGTACACCCCAAATGCAATACTCAGACAATGTTTATTAAAAAAGGATCTGTATCCAGATTTCAAAAGATAATTACAGATAAATTTTTGTTTATATTTCCCAGAAATTTAAGAGACTTTGCACTGATCTTTAGGGGAAACAGTGCCTACTTTATAAGGAAGGTAGTCATTCTGATTGAAATGATTATTCACAGCAAGTTGCAACTCTGACATCACCAGTTTTAAAATCTATTTTTTAAGCTTTCTTGGCTGGAAAGCAGTGATAATTCAACTTGCTATTAGGATTTTAAGTGCTCCAAGGTATTAAGTACCTAGCATTAAACAGCACAAAAAAAAAATATATTAAAAAAATACCTACTAGCAAAGTGCTAACAATGACACTCTGTCTTTGCCCACGCATATTATAAGAAATGGAAATGCCTGTCTCTGGGGGGCTGTCCACAGAGCCTGGGAGTCTAGGAAGCTTCGGTGATGGATGTGCAATAACTTAGTTATACTGCAGAAAAGATCTAAAACAGACATAGTTTTAAGTATTCGTGATAGATGGTTCTTAGCAAATTGAGGCTGATTATTTCTCTCCCTCACATTCCCAAGGAGGTGGTCCTGCTTTGAAACACAATTCATTCCTGGAAACTCCATCTTAAAGGGAAATCCTACTTTAATTGCACGGTGAAGGGAATCGCTCCTCAAACACATTCGGTCTCATGAGAGAACTGAGTGGATAAAAGTGACGGGAAGGAGGGGAGTTATATTAGGCCATGTCTGACAAGGGTGGTGAAAACAGAAAACTTGTTTAAGACAATGCTGTATAAAAAGAATGCAGTTTATGACAGCATAATTGGTGCACACATTGAATGATGTAGAGGCCACAGAAATTAAAACAATAATTGATACACATAGTAAACAGCTGAAGCAGCCCTAGAGATTGAGAAAGTGGTTCCCCAAATAGACCCCGCTTTGCTGGCCCTCAGCTTCCCTCCCCATGCCCCTTCCTTGAGCCCTTCTACCTACACAAGTGGGTCCAGTATCACTGACAACTACCCCAGACAATCTTTTTGTGCGTCAGTTTCCTTCACAGGGAAGTAGCCTTGCTATAGTCAAGGAGAAGAGGAAAAAGTCAGGAAGGACCCGGGGCTTTCCTGAAAAGGAAGAAATTGCATCCAGCAAATGGTGTGAACCTGCAGTGCAAGTGAAGGATGAGCCTCTTCTCCAAGTGCAATGGACCAGGAGCACCTGAGATGGAAAACCAAGAGCAGCCGACTAAGAAGTCAGCGTGCGCCATGTCATTCAGTGCTTGCTCTGCTTTCCTGGTCTCCCATTTGAAATAGCACATTAAACATGGAAGGCTGTGCTCTCTGAGCTGATGGGTGACTTTGGCTCCCAGAGAACAAATGCATTCTCAGTCACCTCTGAAGTGGAGTGGTCCATGAGAGATCACATCACTAGCTGTGTCTTCCACAGGGTTGGCTTAGCAGGAAAAGACCTTGACCTTCTCTTCCTCTTCTTCCTCTCTGGATGGCAGAGATAGTGACTAGCGCTTCACTGGACATCTTGGTCCATGGGGTGACCAGAACCACGAAGAAGTTTTCCTCTAAGGATGGCTGAGGAAAATCTAGAACTCTAGTTTCTGAGGATTGGAGGACTATTGCTTATCTGAAGACCTCTTTGAGATGAGCAACCTCCCCTCTCACCCCCCCACCCCCCAATTTGACAAAGTCACTGTGATTTGGACTCTGTTACTAGTGACCACACAATATTCCTGATGGACATAGGATGGCTCAGCTGTGCGCTCCGAGTCATGAAGGATGTACAAGCATCAGCTGTGGGGTGGGTGGGGCGAGGGTCTAGCAGGAGATTGAACTAGAAGCCTCTGTTCTTGCCCTTTGGTGACTTGCCCTGTACTCTGCATACCCCAATGGTACTCCTTGAGGTGTGTTCAATCTCAGCCTACTGTGGCTGTATCTGTTCAAAGGGTTTCATCTGACCCTTGAGACAACATGCTAAAAAGAGAAAGGAATGTCTTAACAATTAGGGGCCAAATTTGAAACCTGTTTCAAGAACCCAAAGCTCTGTAATGGAGACTTGGTGTGTTGGGGCGCAGGTGGCTCCCTGGTCACTTTCATTTCAGTGTGACTGCAGATTGTGCCTACAGGGGGCACTAAGAAACTATGGGATCAGTCTCCCTGGCCAGGGTCAGCGCTCTCCTCCTTGACCAGGCAGGAGGAAGATTCAGTCGGGCTGGGGCTGGGTTATATTGACTGGGAACTATAGCTTTTCCTTTTTGCATTCTTTTTTTTAAGATCTAAAACTGAAGATAGAGCATCTGGCCTTAAAGTTCAGAAGAAAAGAGCCCCCACTTTCAGGCCCTGAAATGAAAGCTTGACACCTTTGTCCCTGAACCTAAGCTGGGGGACTGAGACAATCCTCATCACTCTTTTAGCAAATGAGAAAACTGGAAGCCAGAGAGGGGAAGTGACCCAGAGCCTTGCTGCACGGGCGGCAGGCCACAGGGGGATGAGAAGCCAGGCTTCCAACTTCCAGCCCAGTGTTCTTTCCACCACACCTACCACCGTGGCCACATTTGTTTTCTTTTCCGGCCCTTGGGGGCTCTGGCAGAGCTGGGGGTCTGATGTGAACTGGAATCTGTTCAATTTCACCTCTCATTGCTCCCGCCAGCTCTAGCTGACAGAGGCAATTAGAACCAGACATCCCAGAAGGGCATTCCAGGGAGACCTCTTAAAATTCCATAGCGGCTGGGGACGCGCCTTTTCCTGCAGGGATCTTCTGGTGCGTAAATACCCAGTTGTGTAAGCCACAGGGTGTGTGGGGGTCCTCACACACACTCTCTCCTCTCTCACACACTCACCCACAGGCAGAAAAATAGGGGCACATTCAGTAGCAATCTCTTTCCGTCTTACCTCCCAAAGAGGAGTCAGGAATTTACAAGCCACCCTGGGAACATCTAATTACTTGCTTCTGAGAGATGAGCGCTGTGTTTGCCCTGGGCCGTGGGTGGTGGAGGGGTGGGAGACATTCCTGTGTTTCTTCCACCCCCTGCAGGTGACTGATCACCATGGGTTTTGGGGGGATAGCCAAGAAGTGCTGGTGGCCTGCTCGGCTAATACACAATCACAGACACTGGCTTTGAGGTGTTACTTCCACCTCTTTGGTTGAAAGCTAAAACTCCAAAAGGCAACATGGGAGACCAAGTACTCCTCCCAGGGCCACCTTCATCGTGGACTCACCCACCTAGGACACCAGGGGTGGCGTTAGGCCCTCGCTTGTGAGTTGATGGCAGCTCTCCTGTTTCTCAGGGCTTCCGTTCCATAGCTGCTGAGAGGAAGTCCGGCTCTGTCCACCATGCCTGAGGACACCTAGAGGGCCTTTTGTGAGATGTCAGTGGGAGAGGGCCAAAGGCCTCTGGTAGGTAGGGAACCCGGACATCTTTTATTTGGGGGGTCACATAGGTGTATGGTCTAACTGTTGTTTACAGCAGTATAGAAGGGAATGGAAGGACATTCTCCTGACCTGTCTCTAACCCACGTGCTTGCAGGGCTTGGACTAGACCTTCTACTTCCCAGTCCGTGATGTTTTCAACTCTACTACACCATCTACCTTCTGATGTTGGATGGATGCTCAAAGATCCCATAAAACAGGTATAAAACAATCAAAAATTTAAATTAGTTCATGGTTAATACAATATTTATTAGATGTGCTCAGTCACTTTGACCATCTTTACCAGTATATCATGGGCTTTGTGTTTAGGTGGTGATTAATCAACAATCCATCTATTACCAATTGGCTTTCCATCTGTGAATTACCCATTTTCCAAGTGGTCCCCACTTGCTGGCATCCCTTAGATTATATGGATGTGCTGCAAATGTATTCTTTGTCACACTGGCTTTCAAGGAAAGAAGCACGGACTTGCCAGTCCTTTTTTGTTAATAAGCTTGTCACTTAGAAGTAGCCGCACAGCTTTCATTTATTCATTCAGCCCCAAAACTCTGCTGGTGCTGAGAACTACCCAAGGCATTGGGGTGTGAGGGGAATAGTGGGATAGAGAATTGTGTCTCTGGAGATTCAAAGTTTGATAAAGGGAGTTAGAACACACTCATTGTTGGCTTTATGCCTAAGGACAGGTGAAGTGAGATCAGAGGAAAGGAAATAATTTCTGTGCAGAATGGGTGGAGGAGCAATCAGGGAAGAGTTCCTGGAAGAGGTGGCTTTAAAATTGTGCCTAGAAATCTCTGATGTGCAGAGATTATGGCATTGTGGGAGGGCAGGGCAGGGCAGGGCAGGCAGGTAGGTGGGGAGTGGCAGGCAGGACAGCGATGGCTTTTTGGGTAACCATAGCAGGATCAGTTTAACTGGTTAGGTCAGTCCGTGGAAGCCACAGACATTGATGGAGTTTGGGCAGCAGATGTGGGAAGCTGTCATGGCTTTTTGAGTGAGTGATTTGGGTGTTGCTCCCTTTGAGAGAAGGTTCTGGCAGCTGTGTGTGCATATGTGTGGCCAGGCTCACCCACATGAGTTTTCCTGATGCTTTTTGCAGGAAAACCTTGTATGAATAACTCCCATCTGAGCAGCTTGTTGGGGTCTGTGAAGGGTTTTTACCTCCTTTACTCTTCCACACCCACAACACTACCATGGACAACTTCATGCACTGGAAATATGGACCAAGAGAGGAGTTGCCTCAGATTGAAGATTGGGTCAAGGCCAAGTACAGGATCCATGTCCTGTTCTTCGACTCCAGATCCAGGCATTTTCTCACACCACTCTGGCACACCAGGTAAGAAGGGGCTATTATTCCTCTTCAGTAAAAAATTGCATCATGTGCATACAATTATTTTAATCAAAGACAGACTAGTGTGTGTGCTGTGTGTCTCCATGTATGCGTGTGCACGTGTGTGCATGGTATGTGCTGTGTGGCTGTGTGTGGTGTGTGTGTGTGCTTTGTTATGTATGATGTATATGTGTGTACTGCACAGGTGTGGTTTGTTCTGTGTGTGTTGGGGGGGGTGTGTTTGCCCATGGAAATACTTTTCATTAAGCTACCGTACCTGGCTGATAGATTTTCCCTTTCTATTTTTCTTCTAGAAGCAGAAGTCAGCCCTGAAGTGGTGCGACCACATGATTTCCAGCACTATGTTTTGAGCCATTGAATATTGTGCAACGGGGCAGGGCCACTCTGGAACCTTGTCACTGATAACAGAATTGCACTGAGAGGCCTTTGTCCCAGTGGGTCATTGGCCCTCTGATGCTATGAAAGGGAAAGGAATGCTCTCAGTCAAACCCCTCAATCTCCAAGAAAAGACATTTCACCATTTCTTTTTTTAAAGATTTATTTATTTATGCATACACAACTGGGGTACAGGCCAGAAATGCAGGGGCAGTGAGAGGATTCACCAGAGACAGATTGGGGAGCAGAACAGGCAGATGGATGAAGTACACTGCTGAGGGGAGCAGTAGGCGAGACAGGAGAGGGCTGCTGAACCATGTGGGTCACCTCCAGAGCTGGGGATCCAACTCGCACTAAAGCGGCTGCGGCTTGCTTCATAGGGCTGTGCTTTGCTTCATAGGGCTGTGCTTTACCCCATTGCACCATGAGGAAGGGCCTCTTTCGCATTTTCTGTCATAATCTTTTACTCAGGGATTTAGGTACCTCAGTTTCCTTATTTGTAAAATGGGCATAGGTGCTGAGGGATAACTTCAAACCTGTTGTTCTAAAAGGATTTTCTCATGCCTTGTGGTTCCAGAAATGACAGGTGGGGGATGGAGGAGTGGATTCTTCTGTGTCTAAGGGCAGAGACCAACTTAAGGGCTGGCATGCAGTTGCCCACTAACCCCAGCACTGTATTTCTCTGGAAGCCTGTGGTCCTAGTGTTAAATGATATTTAGGCTCTGGGCTGAAGTTAATTTAAAGTCAGGAGGGTGTCCCTGTTGGCACAAGGGGTTAAGTTCTCAGCACTATGAAGCTAATTCCAGCCACCACAGCATGAGTTCAATCCCAGGCCAGGGAGATATCCACATGGCACAGCAGATACCTCTCCTGTCTCACCTGCTCACTCAGGCAATGTGTTTTTGTCAATCTGCCTCTTCTGTTCCCCGCTCTGTGTCTGGTATATCCCCTGCACCTCTGGCCTACATACATAAATTAAAAAAGAAAATAGAATTCAATTAAAAAAAATTAAAGTCAGGAGGCTGGTAGTGGTCTCCTTAGACCGCTTGGTTCAGGGAGGCTCTGAGGAGTGAGGGTCCCAGGGTTCATCTGGGAAAGAGAACAAGTGCTGTGGCCCTGGACTGCAGGAGGTCCCCACAAAAAGTGGGGCTGCTTTGAGAACGGTAGGGGGTAGATAAAAAGGGCATTCACCAGAGCTGTCTAGGCTACCCCATTAAACCCTTCCACTTAACTAATGGGAACCCCAGTGGGGTGTGACTGGCTCAAAATCACTCAGCTAAGTAGCAATAAAGTTGACTTTTCGATAAAAGGTCTTTCCAGCTAGGAAGGGCGGGTCCTTTGCAGGATCACGGTGTGTCAGGATGGAGGTGAGGCCCGCAAGGAGTTGGCCTTAACCGCAAAGGCGAACTGGTAAAGCCCCTCAGTGCGTAGGCGGAGCGTGTGAATGGAAGATGTTTTTTCCTCAGAGCACAGGGGCTCCTCTTGCCGAAGTCCCTCCACACTGGGGAGCTCTGTGACTCCACCAGAATATTGCGGAGTACTTGCTATGTGTTTAGGTGGAGAACCTCAGGGTCAAAAGTCTGGGAGAACAGGTATTCATAGTCCTGACAAAGAAGTGACAGGGTGACACATGCAGGAGGCAAGACAGGGTGAGGAGAGTCCACAAGCCAAACAGAAGACAGTCGAGGGCTCTGCTGATGAAACACTGGGGCTGGCAGAGGAGAGGGAGGTGAGGGAGGCTCAGCTTACCTGGAAATCTGGAGGGAGGGACAGCAGGACCCACACAGATGGCCCTGCAGGGCCATAGCCCCGCTGCGCTATGAGCAGCCCAAGTCCTGGGTGCAAGCTCTGCCTTTCTGCTTGCGGGCTCTGGTGAACAAAGGTCAGCATCTGAGATGGAGCTTCTCCATTATAAATGGGAAACGACTTCCCACCCACCTTATGGGGCTGTGGAGAGGGTTAAATGAGAAGGAGATGTGGAAAGGGTGAGCACAGCTGACTCATAGCTGTGTTGGTTAATTTAGTCACACGTTCAGCAGGCCTGTGCTACGAACCTGCTGTGTGCCTGGAGAGTACTTAATCTTTAATCAGGGTGAATCTGTTGTATTGAAAAATAGAAGAGGGGAAGAAAATGAATTCAGATTTTCTGTGTGACTTTAAAGCCTGGAAAAAGCATATGTGTGAGGGGAGTTGGTAAGCTGGAACCATTCAAAAGATAAGCAAGTTGCTTGGTATTCATGATTTTGAATCTAGGCTGATGGAGAGGCCTGAGAGGCCTGGTGACTAACTGACAGGATTAAATGGAGAAGTACAGAGATGTCATTGGTGACACAGGATGGCCCTCTTGCAACAGGGAAGAAAGACAGAGGCTATGATTGCATAGGCCAAGCTGGAGCTATTTAAACCAGCTCTGGAACACCTCTTCCCCTTGTGGGGGCCTTTGGGGTCCTATTAGACCTAAGTTTCAGAACACTGGACACAGGTGGCTTCTCTGGAGAAATTTTACCCCATTGTTCTTCCATTTGGGGTGCTTAGACTGGGGGTTGCAGGCGATTTCTGAAAGTTTAAACATCTTATAAAAACCACGTGTCTTTAAGACGAGGTTTTATTTGGCTAGAATAGAATCAGTCAGCTGTGTGGATCACAGCCTCTGATGTGTGCTTTGATATGAATAAAAAGGAGAAGTAGAAGAAAGCCTGCTTAATAAATTTGATGTGTCTAGAAGTCAAAAATCTTCCAAATGTGGGGGGCTGAAGCAGTATAGATATACTGAAAATGGTTTGAAAATGTAATTGGAAAATGTTGCAAGCTGTCACTCTGATTCAACACTCTCCTTTTCCAGTTTGAGATACAGGCGATAGAAGCAAGAAAGTTGTTCAAGGTCACGGAACTGTTCAGTGGCAAAGCCAGACCCAACACCTAGACCCTGTGACCCCTGGGTCTTGCCACACCTGTGTTGCTGAGCACGGTTTTAACATCTGCACTCAGGGAGCGGGCATTAGTTTTAGTGACAATGAGCCTCCTCCTTGTTCACTGCCTAGATGTGAATGGGGAAAGAATTCCACAAAGGGAACGTGAAGAGACTCTTCGCATCAAGTCTACTCACATGCTGAGTCCTAGTTTAGTGCATGTTTGTTTGATGGAATTTTCCAAGGTTGGGGGAAGACTTATTGACAGGAATGCCTTGGGAGAGACTTGGGGGAGGTGAACATCCTCTCTTTATCATAAAAGTTCGAAAGAGAAATGACAAACACTTCCCAGAATTCAGGCTGAAGCAAAATTCAGATGAGACAGCTGAGCGGCGTCTCCCTGTGAGATGAGGTGGAGGGGTGCTGTTGCCAGGGGACACCAGGAGCGTCCTTGCCTGTAAATACGGATGTGGGACACAGAAGAAACATCTCTCTGAAAAAGAAGCACCTGGCTAATCCAGGTTTCTCAAATAGAAAGGATTATACAGAGGAGTACAGAGTTGTGAGCTGTGGAGGAAACGTGTTCCTCAAGATGACCAGTACTCAGTGAGACGCGTTGTAACTTTTCATCAAGGCACAAACATTTTGGAAACATAAGGTGAGCTGAATATAGGTCCACAGTGGCCAAGGGGCTGTGTGTTTTCATTGGGGAGGGCTAGAGCTGCCTCTCATGGTAGCATCTTATGATTATACTTGAAACACTCAAGTCATTCTGCTTTGGGGGGCTTTTACAGCCTTGTGAAATACTCTGGATCCCTTCGAGCTGTTGCTGTTGGTCTGTCCAGTTTCCACCGATATGAGATCACTTTTGGCCCTTCTTTCTCCCAATGAGTTGACATGCTCCTTCCAACTTGATATGCTTAACAGTTACAATTTCTCACTAGAAGATTTGGAAATAATCACACAGCCCCATTTTTTTGAGATCCAAACTTAGTTGGTAACCAAAAGAATGGAGGGAAGCTAGATTGTGCTCCTGAAGGCCTTCCTTTCCTCTTCCCCTCATTCCACAAGCATGTGACAATCACCCACTGTTGTCAGGTACTGAGGTGGGCAAAGGGATTCAAAGTGAGGTGATGGCCACACAAAGTCTCTACACCAACTGGTAAGTAGAGAATCAAGTCAGGAGGTAGGAGAGTGAGCCGTCCCTCCTAGAAATGATGAGGGGGTCTAAAAATCACATCTCCATGAGTGTCTAATTGCAAGGGATCAGCTACCACATAACTTACGTGCAAAAAGAGCTGTAAAATGCAGAAACAGCATTCCCTGAAATAAAAAAAAAAGTTAAGTCTCCTTCCAAAAAGACACCTGAGCCAGAAATCCAGGTGTAAGCTATGACTCTGCTCATAACCAAACTCATCACCAGTCCTGCAGAATGTTGTGTCCTAAATGCCTCTCAACTCTGCTTCATTTGACCAACCACCACCATTAGGGCTGAGTTACAATCTCATCCCAGGATGAGTCCAGTAACTTTTTCACCAGTAACGTGAGTTTACAGCTGCCTCTGGCATGTGATGGCTATCAGGAGCTTTTAGAAAAGCAAATATGATTACACCACCTTTCCTTGAAAGTGTTTGACTGGTTCCAATTCCCATGTCAGACTATGAACTCAGAGGAAAGGATAATGACCATTGATACTATTGGGTCCCCCAGTAATCTGGACGGTACCTGTCAGATAGTAAACCCTCAAGTGTGTTTGACAGATTGAGGCCTCACATTTGTCCTACAGTCGATTCTTAGTAGAATAGCTGAAAGAAAATGGGAAGAAGAGTATTAGGACTCTAAAAAGTGGGGCCCAGTCCCTAAGCCTCTTCACTGGACAAGGCCTGGTCTTGTCTGGACACCAGGACTTTCTGCCATGGCAGGAATGAGTCTGTCCATGCTGTGTGGGGTCTGAAGCCCTGAGGTTGGACCCTGGCTCTACTACAGTCTAGTTATGACACTGAGCTGGTAACTCACTTATCTGAAACAGTGTTACCATGCTTAAAATTTTTCCAACTTCTAAAGTTTAGAAATAAGGACATATAAGATATAATAATCAAGGATGAAGTAAGCTAGTGGGTTCTTGAAGTGTGGTCCCAGCACGGGCAGCATTAGCATCTCCCAGGAACCCTATGGAACTGTGTCTCTAGCCCCATCTCAGACCTACTGAGTTAGGGCAATGGGGAGGGGCATGGGGAGCCAGGCTTCAGAAACAGCCTCGGTAGTCTGATGAACACACTCAGTTTGAGAACCATTAGATAAGAGGTGGGGTGGGAGAGAGAAATGTGTTGAGGGCAGAGTAGACATTAAAGGGCAAGAGTGGCCCCCCTGGGGCTATTAGGGATCCCTGTGTGCCTATGGCAAGTGATTCCCTGACTTATGGGACTGTGTAGGGAAGAGGGGGTGAGTAGAGGCTCTTAATGTAGGTCATCCACAGATAGAAAACCCTCTTTTATGAGGGAAGTTAAGGATGTCATAAACGGAGAAACACATCTTGATTTCATGAAATGTCCCTTTACAGATTGAAAGGGGACAAGGCCTGGGGAAATGGGACCATCATGCACCTGTGTCCTGGAGCATCTGGCAATCCCAGACTCAGGCAGAGTCCAATGGCTCCGAAGAGACTTAGCTGTTTCCTGTCCCCAGAAACACCCTGGGCCTCAGTGACCCATTTGTACCTGAGCGATCTCTCCTAATGAGGAGTCCACATAGACACCGTGCAGTTCACAGGAATGCTTTCTGTTCTTGCCGAATAATCAAAACACTTAATAGTTAGGTCCTTGAGGGGATGTCTAACCACTGCTCCACCCATATCACCACCAAGGTTTGAACAATAAATCCAACATCTGGTTTCTTGTCTGTGATGTTACCATTGGGATGCTGTTAAGACCAGAGAACCATTGTGTTGTAAATCCACTGGACTTGGAATCTGACGAACTTTTTCTTCATTCTGTCCTGATGTATTTTGCACATGCCTATCTGCTATACTCATTTTTGTTTGCTTGTTTTAGTCAATATGTTATATGTACGTACACTAATGATAGTTATCTCTGTGCTTTAGTCTTCTGTATCTGCACAGGTTTTTTTCAATAGCAACATTGTTACCACTTAATCTCATTATCACCAGTATTATTTAAAATATTCTAAAAATAACATTATTGTCATTTAAAAGTGTTTGATGGGAGGGAATCCCATCATGTTTGATGAATATGGAATCCCATATTCACTCATTTCCTCATTTAATACATACTGAGCCAGGACTGGAGATGTGTCAGGCACTGGGGATACAGCAATGAATAAAATAAAGTTCAGCATTCATGGAGCTTATGTTTCACTTGGGAAGATAGACTACAAATAATAAATTCTTGGATTAGTTTATAGTAAGTCCAACAGAAAGTTATGTGCTCTGTTCAACAGTGAAGCAAGAATGGTCCAGAGAAGAGGTATTTTGAGAGGTCAGAGAAGAGATCAGTGACAAAGAACCTAAAATAAACTAGGAAAGGCCAAGCAGATCTTGGGGGAGAGTTTTGCCAGAAGGTATAATGGCTGGTGCAGAGATTCTGAAATTGGAGCGTGCCTCTGCCTGGGGGAGGCATGAGGCTGGAGTGGAGGGGGCACTGGAGTCAAGACTGTGCAGGGCCAGATAGAGGAGGACATTTTAGGACACTATAATGAGTTTTGCTTTTACTCTAAGCAAGATGGCAATTATGTATTTTACACACAGGAGTGATGTGGTCTGGCTTCAGATTTTACCAAGAGTACCCTGACTGCTATTTGAAATAAATAGTGGGGCAAAGGAAACCAGTAAGGAATCAAGGAAACCAGTAAGGAGGCTCTTGCAATAATCCAGGCAGAGATCAAGGAGATTTGATGCAAGGTGATAAGGTAAGAGGAGGTGAGCAATAAAGATCATGGAGTTCTTCTAAAGGTAGACACAATAGGATTTGTTGATTGAAGTGCGTGTGGTGCAGAGAGAGAAGGTAGTGTCAGTTATGACTCCAAGTTTTTGACTTGTGCCTATGGATGAATGGAATTGTCTTTCATTGAAATGGGGAAAAACAGGTTAGGGAGGTATCTTTGGGATATCAATTTGAGAATTTATATTTGAGAAACTAATTATATACCCTGAAACCAGTACTTAGAAAGACATACTAATGGATTTTTAGTTTAACTCAAAGACTTTGCAAAGCTACAGCTTATAGTAGCCTGTGAAGTATACTCTGGGGGTGAGCAGTCCAAAGGTATGGAACATGCCAGGGGCCATGTCCATAGAACTGATGAGGAGGCCCCAAATTGAAAGTAGAGAGCAAGTGGAATTCAGAGATACTTAAGAGACAGACTTACCTAGACAAGCTGACAAGATAAAATTCCAGGTTTGAAAGATGCAAACCAATCCAGACTAAGACTAGGTCATATAGATTCATGACCCCTTACAACAAAGGCTGTGAAGTAAATTCCTAGGATCCACCCAACTACGCACTCCTGAAACCATCCCCAGAATGTCAGAACCAGAGAATCACTGAGGAATTCAGGTGGTCATTACTAGTTCTGATAATTAGTAAGATAGAAGTTACTCATTTGAATATTTGTTAACAGTATTTAAGTTTCAATTTAAAAACTTGAATGTTCTGCATAAATAAAAACTGAGCGGAGTTTGCTGTTATTCGGCCCTATTCTGCTGTGATCTTCTGGAAGTGACTTACTTTCCTGCTAAAACCTTTAAGCATTCCTTCTGTGCCGTATCTATTACCCAAAGCAATACATAATGAACTAGACAGGATTATTGGCCCAAATGACAAAACCAGATGTAATACGGAAGAGATTTTTTCTATAACCACACATGGATTTTTGGCCTCACACAGCTGCTCATTGTAAATAGGAGGACTCACATGGGGGACGCCCAAGGAGGCTACGTGGGGTGTGTGGGGTGTGTGTGGGAGGGCCCATGCATGTCCTTTGGGAGTAACAGGTACTGCGGAGAGAAACCTACTTCTGAAACCTACATCTCAGTTTCTTTAACAATTCTTACAGGATGCCATTTGCAGATTGTGAAAGGCCTCTTTCTAGAGGCAAAAGGGTGGAGGCCGGTGAGTAATGAGAGTATGGAGCCCCCCATACTGGTTGGAGCCCCCCATATCACTTTCCAATGCTGAGATTCTGGGGCCAGTCACACCACACTCTGAGTCTTTGTGTCCTCATCCATGAAACGGGGCAATATATTCCTTTTCGTAAGTACATCGTCAGGGTTTCTTTTTATCGAGATTATGTGAGCCTCATGAAATGAAGTGAGAAGTAGGACTTACGCCTTTATTTTTCTAAAAGCATTTGTGTAAAATTTGTGCTACGCATTCTTAAATGCTTGTTAGAAATCACTAGTGGAATCTTCTGGACCTGGAGTTTGTGAAATATTTTTGGAGTGATGTGCAGAGAGAAAAGGTATATTTTTCAAATTATTTGTTTACCTCTAAATGATTGATTTTATTAAGAGTTCATAACATTTCCTTTTTATTCCTTTTGTTTCTGTAGGGTCTATAATTGTCCACTGTTTCACCTTGAATTGGCCATTTGTATTTAGTCTCTTCTTTCTTGATTCATCTTAATGTTTACAAAATACCAACTTTTAGCTTTGTCAACTTTTTAAATAAACATGTATGATTTCTTTCACTGCTTTTTCACTTAGTGCTTATTATGTTTCTTCCATATCAGATTTAATGTGTGCTTTTTCTAGTATTTACTGTAAATGGCTAGGTCACTGATTTTAAACCTTTTTTACAACTATAAATTTCCTTTTAACATTGCTCTAGTTGCATGTCATAGCTTCTAATATATTATATTTTAATTATCAATTTATTTTTTTTCTAGTTTCCATTGTAATTTCTCCTTTGACCCATGTGTTATTTAGAAATGTGCCATTAATTTTAAAACATTTAGGGGATTTTCTAGATATCTTATTGTGATATACTTCCATTTAGTCCCACTTGATTTAGTGAACATTTTCTATAAAATTTCAGTTGTTTGAATGTATGAGATTTATTTTATGGCTCAGCAAATGTTTGCTCTTGGTCAATATTCTATTTGTAGCTAAAAAGGATGTGTATTTTACAATTATAGGGAGTGAAATGTTCTATAAACACTTATTAAGTGTTGTTTGGATATTTATCTTTACTGTTTGCTTTTTTTGTATAATTATATTAACAGAGGGGGTGTGGAATAATTTCCATAGCACAAGTTAGAATATGTTCATTTCAACCTAAAATTCTCAAAGGGCATCTTAATGTTCTTAGAATAAAATCCAAACTTCTTTGTATTTATAAGTGATCACATGATGCAATCTTAGCCTTTCCCTCAGATGTTCTCTTCTGGCCTTTTCTGTTGCTGTTACTTTTTTTTTAAATTTTATATTTTTTACATCATTCTTCATTTTTATACAATGTATGCCTTCTCGTCTTGGTTGTAGTCCTCATGGATTTCCCACCACCAACTCACCAGTGTGTCATCACCACAGTCCCGTGTGCTCTTCCCACCCCTGTTTTGATCCCCTCCCCCAGGCTCACATTATAATCCAGTCACTCTGACCTTTTTCGTGTTCCCTGAACCTACTAAAATTCCTGCCTGAGGACCTTTGCATTTGCTAGTCTCCTTGTCTGGGATTACAGTTATGAGTCACATAACAATGTTTCAGTCAGCAATGGGCCTCATATATTGAGTACAATGGTGACTGCAGGTGGATGTAGCCATATAGCAAGATGTGTTGTGGCCTATACCATATAGGATTATGTAGTAACACTCTATGAAGTTTGCATAATGATGAAATCACCAAATGATGCATTTCTCAGAATGTTCCCTATTGTTAAGTGCTGCATGACTGTATCTTCACCCAGGTAATCACATGGCAGACTTCTTCAGCTGGGACACCCTCAGTCTCAGCTCAAATGTCACAGCTTCAGAAACATTGTCTATACCCGATCTGGAGCACTTTGTTACAACACTATGTTTTATTTCTTTGTCAAACTCTTCACTATTAGAATTAGCTCCATTTATTAATTTTCTTGTTTTTGACTTGTAGTCACTTTATTGTATGCCGCATCCCCAAAGCTGACAGTAGGGTGGGTGAGCATGCCATAGATATTTAATAAATTTTTGGTGGCTGAATGAATGGTGGAAGGAAGGCTGAGTAGATGGACAATCAGCATTTTATGTCATTCAGCATCTTGCTACATACAGGGCTGAGTGAGATCTTTACAAGTAGAAACTCACTGTAATTTATCTGTGTCTCTGACACAACATAGCATTGTACAGTAAACTGTTGTTGGATAAAAGCATGCTGGCCCAGGTACTTTCAAAACTCTCTCTTTATACCCCCATCAGCAATCATTTTACTGTAGGTCTGTTCTGCATCAGCTAGATGCAGTTGTATCAACTCGATGCAACCAGTTTGGCACAGGGTCTTGTGTAATGTGCCTGCAATCTGTGATGGTAGAAGGAAAGAAGAGAGGGCAACAGGAAGGAATCTGCCACAGCTCTGGTAACACAGCAGTTACAAGTTTCAAACCTGGGGTCCCCAAACCCAATATCAGAAATTGTCCTCTTACACACTTGTTATGAGCCAGAGACTCAGAAGAACTTCAGATCTTCGGTAGCTGGTTCATGTCACCCTGGTCACAAGCACAGGAAGCAGTGGATGTGGAAACGAATTTGGAAAGTCATGCCTCTTTCCCTACAGCCTTGTAGAACAGAACAGATGCCATAGCAGTAGTCCAGGAAAAGGGAAACTGAAGCATTTCCATGCACATCTGATTAACCGTGAAAGCCTAATTGTTTCTTAAATGCTTGTTGGAAATGAATTCTTCCTAGTGAAGAAGGAATGAAAAATGCGCAGCACAGATCATGAAATCATTTCCTCCTCCCCTACCTGCTTGACATTCAGAGTCTTTGTCTTTGAAGGATTCACATGAACCTGGGAATTAAAAAAAAATAGTTTTATCATTGTTCTGTTTAATATGGAGTTCATTAGAAATAGGAGAACTTCTTCCCCCATTGGATTGCTGGTTCTGAATCCATAACCATGTGCTTCCTCCCATCCTGCACCTCCCGCTTGACCCTCGGTTGCACTCAGCAAGTAGACCTTGAGTTGACAAGATGCAGACTTGGAAGTTGCATTGTTTTCATCTGAGGCGCATAGATACTGAGATAATCTCTTGTCCTTTGTGACTAAACTGACCCCCAGGCCACATGCACCACTGTGGCTATGCATGTTGAGGGTGTTGATCCTAAAAGTCATTTCATTTGCTTTGTCTAGAAATAGGAGAGCAGGGGTTAGGCTGGGCTTGGACATATGTTATTTCTGTTTCCATACAGTAATCAGCCAAACCATTACCAAATATTAGGTATTGTAAAGAGTGGAAAATCTACTGCAATAGATTTTGGCTTTCTTAACATATAATTCTGGAGAAGTGTGAACATGAAAACTAACCTATGTTGGACTAAAAATCTGTACTATATTCCAATAGTAAAAATCCATAAATGCTATATGTAGAAGTAAAGGTTAGTCAGTTCCTAAAAGCCTGAGTGGAAACGGACTATGGTTGCAGGGCTAAATCAAAATCAAATGCATATAATTTTCCCACCACAATAATTGAGGTTTAGGGGGGAAATTTTTAAGAAAATGGAGATATTTCTTATCTTACATGACTTTCTAACAGATACTTTAAAAGCATAACACATGTATCCATGATAAACATTAAAGAAAAATCTGGAGTCACTACTTGGAAACTAGAGAAAGAGAATGATCTGCTGGAAAAACAGAGCTAGAAGAGAATTTCATGATCACATGGTCCAAAACTGTCTGTAAAATAAGCAGGTGGACCTCAGCAGGAGTTTCAGAGCTCCCAATCTTGGACTGGAGCCAGGACCCTGCAGTGTATTGCGTCACCTTGCAAGCTTATTAAACAGGCAGATTGCCAGACCTCATCCTTAGAGGTTCTGAGTCAGTCAATCAGTTCTTGGAGCCCTCAGATTCAAAGCATTCTCCCAGACATTCAAGGAGCCTGTGATACCAGACTTGGCCCTGTCTGACCACCTTTATCACCAAGGTGGTCAGAGTGAGGGAGAAATTGCTATTTGGGTCCCAAGGATTTTGAGTCCCCAATAGTTACTCAAACATCACAATTTGCAGTTGACACACTCCTCCTTGTCAACAAATCTATAGCTTTAGCCATGCAATCATTCATTCATTCATTCATTCATATTACAATTTCCCAGTGCCTACCAAGAAAGTATCATTCAATGGATTCAATGGACTCAGATTTCTAAGTCCAGTAAGGGGACAGGTATGTAGAATTATATTACTCAGTATACCAAGTTAGTATACAGAATTAGTAACTCAGTGACAGTGGACAGAAAGCAGGGGGTTAGGGAAGCATGTGATATGTGAAACTTATCCAGATTTTGGGACATCAGCTAGGCTGATGGATGAGTAGAATCAGTCAAAACAAGAAGAAAACACCTGTTTTGAGCCATCCTCTGGGGAGGTGTACATTTCTACTTGAAGCTAAAAAAAAATGAGGGTGGGAGGGATTCTGGGGTGGCAACCAAGAGTATCTGTCCAAGAAGCCATCAAAACCATTCAGTACATAGTGTTAGATTCTTGGTTTTGATATCAAAATACACATATACAAGATGCTAATATTTGAGAAGCTGGGTGGAAAATACATAGTAAGGCTGTGCTATTCTAGTATTTCTGTAGATGTAAAATTATTTCAAAATAACACATTTTAAAAGATAATCATTCAGGATAGTGAAGATAGAGGACAGATCTATGCTCATGGCTGTGAGGATGGCTGACATAGGAATATCTCAGAGATTTCTTAGGAGGAAGGGTGAAGAGAATGTAGGGGTGAACAAATGAGGAAGGATTAGGGCAGAGATATTTTAGCCAACAAGGTGACACAAGGCACCATTCCTGGGATAAAGACTTGAGGAAACAGGTGTGGCAGGAGGGGTAGTCAGATCAGGTGTGTATGTGTTGCCCATGGCTTTGGATCTTCAGGTGGATATCGGGATCTGAGACTTAGAGGAGGCAATACTAGACAAAGAGTGTGAGGATCAACATGAAACAAATGAGGAAAGCGTGGCCAAGAAAGCAAGTAAAAAAATTGGGGTAGGTGGAATTTTCCTGAAGATAGTACATAGAATGATACATAAAAAATGGACAAAGGGAAGAACCCCTTAAAAGAATTAGAATAAGTTGGAAAGAACATCCAAGGAGGAAGCAGAAACATTAGCCAAGCGTGGTGTCTAGGAAAGCAAGGAAGGAAGGATGTTCAAGGAGGCGGGTTAACCGTCAGAAAGGTGAAGCAAGATAAGAACAGAATGACTGCGCTGTTGGCAGTCTTAGAGTGTTTAATCTTTATCTTTCCACCCACTGTATGTTGATAGTACAAAAGCAATGTGTCAAAAAAAAAAAAAAAAGCAGTGCTATTTTCAGTGTCTACTTTGATGAAATAAATCCTGAGCAGCCATCTAGCTGGTTTTAAGAAAAATTCCCACGATGTTGGATGTCTGCAAACCTCAGTGGAAATGGTGGGCCTGTCACTTGCTGAGTGACCTTGAACAAATTAATTAACCTCTTGAGTCTCAGTTGATTTGTCTGTAGGTTGCAATATGCATCTTGCCCTTGGCGGACCAGCAATGATGAATGTAAAACCCCTCCCATGTGCCTGGCCATACAGTAGTTGCACAACAAATGGGTCTCATCTTTGGGGCTCCACAGCACCCCGTGCACCCATCTAGCACATCACTAACTCCAATGTATTGAGACAATTTGGTCTTTATGACTCTTTCAAACCCAACCTCCACCAGTCTGCCAGTTTTGAAAGGGCATCTGGTTTGATTCAATTTTCTAGCAGCCAACAGAGAGCAAACATCCTGGATGGGATCTTCTTTTTGTAGGATCAGAAGCTGCCCTAAAGCTGTCCTGAGAAGATTCGCTTTCCTGAGATGGCAGTGGAAGTGAAGGTCTGCAAACAAGGGAGTTGTGTGCATCTGCAGGGAGCGGAAGGTCATTGTTTCAAACTTTGCAAGTACTGTAATTCTGGAAATCCAGGGAAAGCATGGTGAACCAGGGAAACTGGGGAAGACACTTGGTTACTAACAAGTTGACCAATTCATCCACATTCACTCAATCTGCCTCTAGAATCATGGAACATAAATCACTCTGAATAAGATGAGTGTGAGAAAGGGGAGAATGAAAGAAGAAAAGAAAGAAAGAGGCAGGAGAAAGGCTGCTAGACGGTGGTGTGCAGGTACCAGGTAGAAAGAATCTGGAAGAGTCGTGGCTTGGCTATCTAGACACGGGCATTTTCAAGTTCTGCAAGAAGCACCCACTGTAACAACTACCTAGAGCTGTGTGCCACAAACAGAGTGGCTTAGAACAATACAAATTTACTCTTATTGTGTATTGTTCTGAGGGTTAGAAGTCTGGCACAAAGATGCTGTGCTCTGGCTTCTTCCTTGTGGGCTATGAGTCTGTCCATGTATGTCTCCTGGCATCTGGGGGCTGCGCCCTCTTGCTGGCTCTTGGCTGCTCCTCTCCCATTCTTCTCTGTCATCCCTCAGCATGTCACCCTGTGTGTGTGTCTGTGTCCACATCGTCCTGTGTGTGTAGGGACACCAGGTTGGGTTAGAGCCCTCTCAACCACCACTCACTGCCCAGTGTGACCTCATTTTAACAGGATTCCATCTGCAAAGACCCTACTTCCAAAAAAGATTATTCCCAGGGGCCAGGGGTGAGGACATCAACATGTCATTTGAGGGGACTAATTCCTCCTGGAAACCTTTCAGCCCTGGCACACTAATCGCTCACCCCTCGAAACTATCTGCAGTTCTTCTGATTTGTCAGCTTCTCACATGTGCCAGGCCTCCAGCTAGAAGGTTCCTCTCCACCCCTCCTTTTTTATTTTTTTCGTACTTAGGAGACTCTCAATTATCTTTTAAAACTAAAGGGCATTTTCCTTTTTTCCTCTGTGAAGATTTTTCCTCCCTCCTTCCATAGGAATCAGTTGTGTACTTCTCGAAGTCCCCCAGACTCCTCTGGACATCTTGCCCATCAACTGTGACAACTTGTTGGCAATTTGTTATTGCTTGTCAACTAGACTGCAAGCTCTGTGAGGACATTCTAACCATTGTCCACCTGCTATACCCTGGACGTCCAACTGCATAAGGGGCCGGCACTTGATAGGAGCCTTAACTCAGTGCTGTCTCTCCCTGCGCTGACTCAACAGAGAATGGTCAAGATGAATTGAGCTGTTCCTGCTAGCCAACACCAGCACTTTCCATGGGGTCATTTTTGGTTTCTAGCAAATTTCCAAGCTGATTTCCTTTGCTGTCTGTCTCCCTGGGAGGTCCCTGTGCTGGACCCAGGTCGTTCAAGTCCAGTGAGAGCTGACAGTTCGGGCCAGGCACGCCGCTACCCTGAGCTCATGGAGGTTGCAAAGAGGGGTAATTGGTCTGTGGGTAGAAGTGCCACACAGCCCCACTAAAATGCCGAGGTTGTGCAAAGACTGCACTCTCTGGGCTGTTTGCTCTCCTTGCTGGTAGTTTTCTTCTTACTTATCCATCTCCATAACACAGGCCCTTCCTCCCCCAACCTGGGGCTCCTGGTCTTTAATGTCTTACATGTGCAATAAAGCAGAGGTCAGAAAAGATGCTACATAGATAGCAGTGATATTTTAGAGTTCAAAATATGTCCAGAAAAAAAAAGTCTAGTCAACAGGTGGGGAATCAACTGGGAACAGCCACAGGACTTGTCTAAGGTCATCAGAAAACCATGCAGAGACAGAGCTGATTCTCTGTTGCCAGCCGGGGCTCCTCCCATCAACCTCATAGTCTCTGCCCTCTCCTCCAGGAATGAGAAGAGCTAACCACCATTTACTTGCAGAAAAAGTTAGGAAAAAGGTTATTGAATGCCTCCTCTGCTTCTGTTCTCTTCAAAAGGTACCAACTTTGCAAAGAGGCACTGTGCCCCCACTGTCGGTCAGGACGGAGCCCAGGCTGGGTTTACTGGCCAGGGCAGGGCATCAACTCAGCAGTGTCCAGAGTCCGCACCTCATGGAGTATTACAGAGATAAAAATGGATTTGAAGTTTAACTGCAAATTCAAAATAAGCCAATTCAAACTTCTCATTCAAAGAAAGACTGGTTCATTCTTCACCATTTATTTATAAGACCCAAGTGTTCACTTCAATTAGTGTCTTAAAATTAAGGAGGGGAAAGGATACTTGGGCTCCTTTGAAATTCAAGTCAACAAGAGCCAAATTAAACACCAACTCTCTTAATTCGTGGGCGTTGATGTTGGCACCGCTTGTCTTCAGCGCCCCTCCCCCACTCGCCCAGGGCTGACAGAGCCTGGATAGACAGAAGCTGGCATTCCTAGGCTGGCCCACACCTGGTCTCCTCCGCCTCTGCCTCCCTCCTCGCGCCTTGTCTTGTTGACATGCATTTCTTCATTGCATGCTGCATTAGTGCTGCTCATTTTTTCTTTGCTTGGAATTCCCTCTCCTTTCTCCCTGCCTCTTGTTTCTATCTCTACCTCTCTAAATTAAAACTCCACTCTTAGGGTCCCCAAACAGTCTTGTATCTCACCATCCGGATCACTCCATCACTGAGTTCCAAGAAATATGATTTGCCTCTTCTGTGGCAAAAATGTCCTGTGATGGCCCCTCCATCCACTCTCATGTCTACTTCTACCTTATTTAACTACCATCCCTATGTGCTGGCCACGGAGTCTGCCCAAGGACCCAACGTGGAGGACAGGCACAGAAAATGGCCGCAGTCACGATAATTGAATTTTATTTTGAAGACAATGGGGAGTCATGGGAGGATTTTATAAAGGCACAGTGGTGACGGGAACAAATCTGCCTTTGAAGAGTGTTCATGGCACAACGTGGGCGAGCAGTTTGGTGCAGTCAGAGGGGAGCTGGGGCTTATGGGTAATGATGGTGCCAAAGTGAAAGTTAAAAGGCAAATTAGGATGTTATTGAGATAATTCCAAATATTAAAGCATGCCCCAAGGGTGTAACAGAAGGAACACAGAGGAGGGAAAATGTGGGCTGGAACCAACAGGAAGGAGAGATTATAGGTAAGGACTCCACATGTGTAAGGACCCAAAGCTTCTGGGTGGGAATTCTCTATGAAAGGTGAGGCTAACCCCTGGTCCAGGAGCTGTGGGAACTGGGGAGCTCTGGTGGAAGGTCTGAGGTGCTCCTTCTGCATGTGCTGTGGTTAAGAAGACCAGAGGCAGGAAGATGTAGTTATAGGGGTGGATGTGGAGCTGAGGTTCCCAAAAGGCCATGATATTTAAGGACCTCTTTCCCTATTTACCCTTGAGATCTGAGGATTGCTCCAACTTTCTTTCTTTCTCTCTTGAACATAGAAGATTCTCATTTGCTTTGTGGATTAATGAATGACTAAAACTCAAACATAGACAATACAGTAGAGCGAAGGCAGCCATGTTTATGGGGGTCTGTGCTCATATGTCATGTCAGCAGCTACTCGGTCCCTTCACCTTCATCATATACTGGAGGTGCTGAGACCTAGGACAACTGATGTCATGGTGAGGGGTTCTCATTCACGCCATGAATCTGTGCAAGGAGCGTTGGCATCAGACTCATGGAGTGTGTGCCTGTATTTCTGTTTTGTTTTTGGAGAAATCATTTCCCTTTACTAGATCTTAGTTTTTTCTTTTATAAACTTAGAAGGTTGGATTGCAGACTCTGGATGGCCATTTTCGAGTTTAAGATGCTATATCCCTGAGACACCTTGAGAAATACTAATTTGAAGACTCATAACCACACCTAAACCACATATAAATACCTCAGGTGGTAGAAGGCCCACTAAATGAGGGAAAGGATGGTGAGCTGGGTATCAGATATCCCTTCCTTGAGACAACCAAGCTTTGAAGAATTATTCACTCAAGTAGCCTCTCCCTAGAAGAACAGTGGTGAGTTATTTTCTTTCCCCCACAAACAGGAGAATAAGAGCTCTCTTGGAGTTGGAGCTACTTATGCCTGCAATGATGAAAATTACTCTTCATGTCCTATAAAATAATGATTTACTTCTCATGACGAATGCAGAGATTTTGTAGTTGTTGATGGCAGCAGGGGCGGCAGGGCTGTGGAAGGACTGGAGTTTCTGACAGGGTAGAGCCCTGGTGGGGGTGCTAAATGGCCTCACTGAGCCCACAGCAGAAGTACCAAGGGAATTAGCTGGATGTGTGATTCAACTGAAATCCTGACTCTGCCCAACCGCTCACCTTGGGCAGTCACACAATGTCTCAGCCTCGGTCTCCTCATCTGCATGACCGGAACAGTAGCACCACCCCTGGGGAGTGGAGGCAGGAGCAGGCACAGGTGGTGGAGACCCTGAAGATTAGTGACCTCTATTAGTTATGGAAACATGATTTTTTTCAGTCACTTTCTGTTTTGCTTTAAAAAAAAAAAGATTTATTTATTTATTTATTTATTTATTTATTTATTTATTTATTTATT
>NW_004567104.1:27550892-27577722 GCF_000260355.1 Condylura cristata
TTTATTTATTTATTTATTTATTCATACAGAACTGGGGTACAGGCCAGAGGTACAGGACAGTGAGAGGATTCACCAGAGACAGAGTGGGGAGCAAAAGAGGCAGATAGATGAAGAACACTGCTGAGGGGAGCAGTGGTTGGGTCAGGAGAGGTCTGCTGTGCCTTGTGGGTTACCTCCAGGGTGGAGATCAAACTCATATTGAAGCAGCTGTGGCCAGCTTGCCGTGCTGCATCCTAACTCATTGAGTCACCAGGGGAGGACTTCACTTTTTGTTTTTCAAACCTAGTCCAAGTTGCCTTTAGGTGCATGTGTATGGGTGAATGGATGGGGAAGGGTGGGACATGAGTGACTTGGAGTCCTCTAAGTGCCGTGGGGGTGGAAGAAAGGACCCTTCTTCTGGACACATAAGGACTAGTTTTGCTTCCTGTAGCCTGGGAGCCTTTTCTGACATGTCTGTCTGCCAGAGGCTGGTGGTGCTAGCCACATTTTGCAAAATAGCTCCTCTGTCTGGGCTTGTTGAATCAGACTTTTGTGGGAGCCCTTGATAGCTGCTGTGAGCACTGCACTGAGGTGGACATGTCTCAGTCATGGCTTAACTTTGTGGACAAGGATTAGCCCATTTTGCCTGCTTCTTACCTGCCCATGAGTGGGGCACTACTTCAGATGAACTGGGTTTGAACAAAATCCAGGGTTTTGTTTGCTTATGTGAAGTATAGCAAGATGTCTGTGTTTAAATCAAGGCCAGCCCAACATAGGACAGACTGCTCCTCTTTAGGCTGGGGGGACATGTCAGAATGCATATTTATGGGGAGGAGGTGTGAGGACCTGGGGGTCATTGTTGAGTATCACCCCACCCAGAGCACAAATGGTGAGCTCCTTTTGGGCTGTTCGGGCCAACATTCATTGACTTATCACCTATTCTGGGTGCTAGACACAGGTGGAGCTCAGGGAGGAGCAATGGGGGCTTTGGGGTTTTGCTTCAAGACATATCAGTCAACAAGGAAAAGAGGGGCACAGCAGAGCTATACTGCAAAGCCAAATACAAGCCCCAAAAACAAGTGCAGGAAAGCACTTTCATCCTGGCAATCCCAGCCTGCATTCCAGGCCACTGGCTTCTGGCCTCAGGCTCTCAAAGACATTCCCACTGCTTTCCTGAGTGAGCCTACATGCACCTCACTTGCAACGAGTCTGGAAGGAAAGGCAGGGTCAGCACTTAGCTGAGAGATAAACAGCACATTGGTGCCTTTAGTCACGTTTTCGGGGCAATCCACAGGAAGTGCAGAGTTCTACAGGAATGGAAACTGCACTTACTTTGATTCACCCTGGCATGGAGAAGAATTCCAAATGGCAGCTGACAAATGAAGAATGAGTGGATGGCTGATACAAGGAGGAGCAGATCATGGCCCTGCTGCAGCTGAATTCTAGTCCTCGATCACTTAGTCAACCATCTACTCTAGAAGGACAAGAATGCTGATGCTTCTGAGCACTGTGTTAATGTTACTCAGAGCAAGAGGCACAATGGGAAGGGAGGCCAGCCTCCTGCTTGGGGAAAGTAGAACTTGGATCCTCTCTCTTTTTTAAAATTTATTTTTGAGGGTGTAGCCCAAAAGAGTTGAGAGGATTCACCAGAGACAGCATGGGGAACAGAACAGGCAGATTGACTGAAATACACTGCTGAGGGGAGCAGTAGGCAAAGACAGGAGAGGTCTGCTGTGCCATGTGCATCCGTGCCCTGGCCAGGACGGAACTCAAGCTCTACCCTAACCCTAACCCTAATCCCTAGGTGACCAAGATGTTCCTGAACTTCAATTCTTGAACTCACACTCACCTGGTGGCAAAATTTGCCACCAGCACAAACCTGTCTGTCTTTGGGTCTTATCAGAGTCCAGCCGAGAGTTGAGCTGGCCAGATGGCTGTTGCTGGCCATGCACAGCGCTACCTCCCATCCTGTTCCTGTTCCTCAGTCGCTGTGCTGTCCCTTCCCTGTGCTGTCCCTTCCCATCCAGTCTCTCAACCCCCACTGCCATTCCATTCTACCTGATCTTATCGCCCTCTTCTTAACCACTCCCACTTTTCCCCACCTCCTTGACTTGGCTCATGGCTGTCCTCCCATTATCATTGCTGCTCAAACTTTAGCGGCCACCAAAAGCCCTCAGCAATGAGGTTCTTTTCAATCCCTGCACTCCAGACTAATCTCTCTCTCGAGGTGTTAATGGCTTAATGGCATCTGCTGTTTGTACCTCTGGGGAGGGAGCCTTTGATGTGGAGTGGGGCCCATGGGGCCTACTCTGAGGCCTCAGGGAGCTGGTGGTTCCAGGCCTCCATGTGGACCAGCTGACTGGCCATGGGGAAAAGGGTCCTGGCTACTTTGGTTCCTAGTAAGCTGTTGATATGAAGACAAGGTGGTGTTCATTTAAGAATCTGGCTGTAGGCCAGGACAGCATGAGAGACCCCAAAGGCCTGAGAATGTTCCACTGGGATCTTCCCATGTGCTTGTCCCCACCCTTGTTCCTTATACAAACTGTGCTGGGTTGATTTTCTCCCACAATAGCTGGTGAGGCTGTGAGAGTTTGCACAGTGCACAAGGGGCCAAGTGAGGGTGGGATCCAGACCCTCCCCCACAGATGCCACTCTACAAGGAGATTTGCACCAGGATGCTGACCCCAGCCCACTCAGGCCTTGGCTGTGTCTTAGGGCGCACACCAGGCCTGGGGTGTACACTGGCAGCATATACTTTGGTGACCTCTGGACCAACGGGAGCATATACTTGAGAGGACAGACTTGGAGAAAAGCCTTTTTTAGGCCTTGGAGGTGTTAGTGAAGTCTTGGCAGGGAGTTGAGGGGACCCAAGGCCCCAGGGAGCACAACCTCCTGGCAGCCATATGCCCTTGACGTCTTAGACTCATTGCCCCTGTAGATGAGTGTGGCCTGTCAAATACAGGATTCCCTTTTGCACAGGCCTAAGGGCAGGATTGCTGGATTGGTAGCAGCCTTTGGACCTGAGTTCCACAGCTGGGCAGGCGGGGGCAGTGGGTCAGCAAAACATCTCCTGCCCCCCATTTGCCCAAGGCCAGATGGTGATGCTCAAGTGGTATGTGTCTGTCCCCCATTTTTGACAAAAGACACCCTGTCTTGACAGTGTTATGTTCCTGGGAACAAATAGCACCGTCCCTCAAGGCTTAAGTGTTCAGGGGGTACTTTTAAAATTTGCTTTGGCATTATAGGGAAAGCAGGCTAGGCCAGAATGGGGACCCTTGGTTTCTTTCCCAATTTGGTCCCAGATAGCTCTGTTGGCTAGATGGCAACAGTTTCCTCACCTATAAAACAAGGGTGTTGAGCTGAACAGTTTCCAAAGTCCTACTCAGATCTGAAGGGCTTTGGTTTATGACCCTAAGAGTTACGTATATTCTTATCTGTCAACTGTTCTCAACTCTGGACACTTTGTAAAATCACCTAGAAAGCTTTAAAAGAAATACCAGGGCTCTGTACCTACCCCTAGAAGTTCAGATACAGTTGCTGTGAGGTAGGGCCCAGGCCAAAACACCCCAGAAGATTTGGTATGCAGCCAAGGGGGAGAACCACTGTAAGTGTTAGTGAGGGGTCCTCTTCTGTCCCCTCCACCCACTACCCACAGCAGACCAGGAAGGTGCTGCTACCACTGCTGCCAACACGGAGCAGCTGTGGGAGGCTGGACGCTGGGATTCTGGCATGAGCCGTCTCCTTGTTACTCAACCGGAAGATGTGGATACCTAGAGCCAGCTTCCTGGTCTTGCTGCCTCCAGTATCATCCCTCTCCCCATCCTCCAGCTGAGCATGTAGGGGGAGGAGGAGAGGCAGTAGGCAGCTGCTTAATCTGGGGAGATTTTCTCAGGGGTGGGGGGGAGGCTGACTTTTGGCTTCAGTCTCTGTCACAGCTGGAGCAGGAACAGCCAGAGCGAGTGCTGGGGCTGGGACCCAGCTGTTGGCAGTTGTTCCCATGTGAGCTCCCTGACAGCTGCGAACTTTCTGACATGTGTGTGTGTGTGTGTGTGTGTGTTCTCAAGCAAGGAAGAAAAAAAAAAAAAAGATGAAGAGGCAATATGGAAAGTCCACAGGGCTACAATCCTCATAGGCTTCACGACCTCTGAGGCCTTTCCAGATCCCCACACACTTCCCATCTATGCAATTCCCCTGTTCATTATGTCTATAAGTACCTGGTGTACCTCCCCCAGCCCCATTGAGATTCCAAGCCAGAAGCAGCTCCAATAGTTATGATAGCTATCATGTATCAAGTATATAGTATATACCAGGCACGCTCTGAGCACTTTAGGTCAATGATTCTATTTAATTCTCAGAGCAACGCTTCAAAACGAGCAGATTATTTTTCCCATTTTACAGATGAGCAAACCAAGGAACAGAGAAGTTCATATTTACTTCAGTAACATTCGCCACCAAGCTTCAAAGTCAGCAAATCTCATGCCCAAACTTGAGCTCTTTACCTTGTGGCTATTCTGCTTCCTGTTGGTAGTTGATTATGAATGGAGACCTGTTTGAATATAAATAAGGTCACCAGTTCTGGCACTACTGTTCAGAGTGACATTCAGTGACATATTTTGAGTTTTTGTTTAGACAGGTTCTTCTCAGACAACAGTGTCTGAGTGGTGGTGGGCCAGTGCCTGGATATAGCTTGTAACCTGGGAGCCACAAAGCTTTTTGGTTTGGGTGTGTTTTTTTTCTGAGCTAATTGACTCAGTACATGCATAACTGTGGGGATGGGGTAATCTGCTGAGAGGGGTGTGGCCTGAGAGCAGCCAAGTTCATGGCCTTGATAGTCCATGTTCTAAAGGAGGGTGTGATCAGTCAGATGGAAATAGGTAGACTATTCTCTGCTTTGTCCAGTTGGTACCTCCCCAACAATCTCATTTTAACTCCCTAATTACTTTTGATGAGCTGGATTCCCTTTCTCTTCTCTCTTTAGCCAGATTTTATTCCCATTTGGTCAGTTGTTAGTTGTACGGGGAAGGTTTAAATTTTCACTCACAAAATTGAAGTTTTTTACCAGACAGAGTTGAAAACTGCTTTAGGAAAGTGCTTTGAATGGCTAAAACAATACTTCTTAAACTTTAATAAGAATCACCTGGATGTCTTATTTAAAATGAAGATTTGGGTTCCATAAGTATGGTGTATGGTATGGGATCCCCCATGTTTAATAGTCTTCTGAGTGAGACCAATGCTGCTGGCCCCCAGATAATACATACACACCATGGTCACACAAACACATGCACACACATATAAAGTAAACATGTGGTATATAAAATGTACAAAGCATTCTATTTCTACATGTATTGACATATATATTTATACTGTGAAATAATTAGCACAATAAATTTAGTTAATACAACTACAACTAACAGTAACCATTATTGTATGTGTAGTGAGAAATTTAAGATCTACTCTGTTAGCAATTTTCAACTATTCACTATGGTGTTACAGCTGTAAGTCGTCCTGCTGTCATTAGATCCTCACAACTGATTCATCTTCTGACAGGGAGTTGATACTCTTTGACTACCTTCACCCATTTCCCTGTCAACCACCAATCTACTCTGTTTCTATGAATCAATTTTTTTTTACACTTCACATGTAAGCAAGAATAATACAGTACTTGTCTTTTTCTGACCTATTTCACTTAGTATAATACTCTGAAATTTTATTCATATTTTTGCAAATAATATCTTTGTTTATGGCCAAGTAATACTTCATTACAGAAATCCTCAAATAATGTTATGTGGCTATAATGTTAATGAGAAAAAAGGAATCCCAGTCAACACTGAACAAAATATTACTCAGGTTAGTCAATTGCTTTTGTTATGTCATTTCACTTAAGTACAGTTTTTAATAACTTATCAAGAACATTGAGTACTTATGGTATGGTTATATGTACATACAATATATGTACATATATACATATATCAGCCCTTTCTTTATTCAACCATCAATGAACATTTCTTCATTTGTTCATTCATCAATGAACAGCCACCAAGAACATTTCCATGTCTTGGTTTATTGTAAATAATTTTGCAGTGAACACGGGGATACAGATATCATTCTGAGATAATGATTTTATTTTCCTTGGCTATGTACCTAGATATATGTTGCTGGATAATACAGGGAATACCTATTTTATAAGGATTTCTGGGTAACACTCAGGCCAGAGCTCTTGATTTAGATACGGGGTAATTGGAGTAGCTGATGAATGTCACCACCTCTAAGGGTATCTGTCGCCTCTAGAATGAAGTCTAAAGCCCTGGTCTGGCATTAAAGCCTGTCCTCACCAGGCAGGAAACATGGTCTGTTCCACCTTCTGTACTCAGCTTCTGCCCCTAGCGATGGCTTCTCTCCCTCCCCCTGGTGCCTCCGCCTCTGTCTGCTCACATCCTCTCTCTTCCCAGGACTCCCTTGCCATCTCTATTTGATGCAATCCTGTCCATCTTTCAGGGTTCCTCTCAAAGGCCACCTTCAGCAGGGAAGATTTTCTGACCCCCTTCATCCCTATCAAAGTGACCTCTCCCTCCTCTGTGCTTCCACAGCACTTTGAAATTCTCTTCTGACACATCACATCCATCTTGCTCTGAATTCCTTTATGTTCACTTTCTCATTTGTTCCTTCACTCATTAAAAATGGCATTTATAATGCTGCCTTTCACGGCCTTGGTGCTAGCTTACAGTGGAGGATGCTGGAGAAGGAAGGGCACAGGGGAGTTAGCTTAACTGTGTTTTTTCCAGAAAGATGTCTCTGAGGAAGTGAGGCTGAGTTGGAACCTGAATGAGCTGTAAAGATACCTGTAAAGCGCACTGCACGCAGGCAGAGGTAGTTTGAGGGGGGAGAGTGCGGCGGGTCCTGAGGCGATGCTTCCCAACTCTCAGCATGGAGGGCTGTCCCAGCACACATAGAGATTCGGCAGGTCTGTGGGAACCTGAGAGTCTGTATTTCTAACGAGCTCTCAGGTCTCATGAGCACACTTTGAGTGGGAAGCAGAGCAAAATTCCAGGGACAGAAGGCAGACAGGGTGCCCGGAGCCAGCAAGAGGGAGATTGGCGGGAGATGCGGGCGAGAGTTGGCAGGACCATGCCAAGTGGAGCTTTCAGAGCCTGATGCAGAGCTGTGGTGTCCTCTACTTGTCAGGAGAAGTGACTGGCATGGAGAGTAATATCACTTCATGTTTACCCTGACTTAGGAGTTTAGACAGGGAGTAAGGGAGAGAGAGTGAAATTTGGAAGGAGAGGAAGGTGGCCACTGGAGTCTCCAAGCAGGGAGTGTAGCGCATATTGGAAGTCAGCTCAGAGGAAAGGTGGATATAGAGCTGCTTTCACTCTGGCAGCCCCTTGAGAATGGATCTTAATCAATCTCCTTTTTTCATTCAAGCTTCCTGAAAGGGAAGACCCCTGCTGTTCTGTGAAAACTACTCTCCCAGAAGCCACTGGTAACCTTCCCAGAGTAAATTCTACTTTCAAACTGTTATCTCTTCTCTTCAATATTGTACTCAAGATCCTAGCCAGTTCAATAAGAATTTAAAGGGGGTGGGGGGTGGGGGGAGAAGGGGCTGAGAAGGCATAATATTGGAGAGAAAGAAATGAAACTGTCTTTTGGTGAACAAAGCAACCATGGGTGTAGACAATCCTAATGAGTCTTCCAAAGCTACTAGAACCAATAAATGATTTAGCAAGGTCACAGGGCCTGAGATTAATAGCAGCTAGGAATTCTATTTTTACAATCTAAAAAGTAAAACTTAAAAATTCTGCTCAGATGATCATAAAGATATTTAGTAATAAATTGATCAAAGATATTTAAGATTTGTACACTGAAAACTATAAAATAATGTCAAGAAATGAAAGAAGACTTGAATAAAGATATGCCATGTATATGGCTTGAAGTCACCTTATTATTGCAGAAGGGTATCTTCCCTAAATTAATCTAGGCAATTTTGTAGAAATTGACAAGTTGATGCTGTAATTTATCTTTGACTAAAATTATGCAAATGAAACAAAACTTTAAAAAAAACTTTTAATAGTGGTAAAGTACATATAACATAAGAGTTATCATCTAGACTATATTCAAGTGTACAGTTCTGCCCCTAGCAACCACCATTCTACCTTTTGTAGTTGAATTAACTCAACTACCCTAGCTATCTCACATAAGTAGAACCATACAATATTTGTCTTCTTTTGACTACCTTACTTACAGTCCATGAGACTTGTCTATGTGTAGGATACATCAAGATTTCCTTCCTTTTTAAAGCTGGTTGATATTCCATTATATGTCTATACCGTATTCTCTTTATCCATTTATCTGTCAGTGGACATATTGCCAATCTTTTGGTTATTGTGAATAATGCTGCTACAAATGTGGCCAGTATCTCTTCAAGAGTTTACTTTTGTTTCTTTTGGGTACAAATGTGTTATTACTTATTCTGTAGTATTCTATTTTTAGAGTTTTGTAGAAACACCAACATTTTCTAAAGCAGCTGTGTTGTTTTACATTCCTAGTAACAGTGTATAAGGATTACAAATTTTCCATATCCTTGCTAAGGTGTTATTTTCTGTCTTATTTTGATAGTAGCCATACTGATGAGAATGGAGTCCTATGTCAATGTGATTTTTATTTCTGTTTCTCAGATGTCAAGCATCTTTTCATGAGTTTATGCTCATTTGTACAACTTCTTTGGAGACCTGCCTATTCTAGTCTCTTGTCATAAAACAGTTCTTTGACAGATCAAAGTTAGAAGACATACTTCATAATTTTGAGATTAATCATAAAACTATAGTAATTAACACAGAATGGTAATTGATAGCAACAGAGATATAGAAGCACGGGTAAAATTATTGAACCAGCAACTAGTGGTGCTGAGCACACGTGCATGTTGTGAAACTTGAGGTATTGCCTTTGGGGAAGTATCTGTCCAAGTCTTTTGCCCATTGTTTCATTGAATCATTTTTCTTTGTTTTCACTTGTTGGACAGTCTTGCTGATTTTTAAATTCCTATTGACTTTGATAAAGAAACCATGATAATTCAAAAAGGAAAATGTTAGTTTCGAGGAATGGTTTAGAGTAACTGGATAGTTATAAAAAACATTAACTTTGGCCTTTTCCTCATGCCATACACAAAAATTAATCCAAAGGAACAAGGGCCTGAATATAAGAACTAAAAGTATAAAACTAGAAGAAAATCTTTGTAACTTTGAGTTAAACAAAATGTCTTCGATAGAACACAAAGAGTAGAAATCATGAAAGAAAGTTCTAATTCATTGAGTTTCATCAAAATTTAAAAATTTGGTGAAAGAAAATGAGTATTTGCAAGCTATCTGACTTGTCTTATAAACAAAGTTAAAATTCTTAATACTGTTTTAAGAAGACAAATGAATATTTGCAAACTATCTGACTTGTATATAAAGAATTCCTAATATTCAATTATAAGAAGACAAACTACCCAATTATAAAATTACAAAACCAGTTGAAGCAAATACTTCAGCAAAGATACATGACTGCTCTGGAAGCCAATGGAAAAATGTGCAATATCAGCAGTCATTACGGAAATATAAATTAAAACCACGTAGCAATGTCACTCCCTGTTCTGTAGAATATTTTAAAAAACAAACAACACCAAGTATTAATAAGGATATAGAAAATTGGAATTTGGAAACTAGAAATATTGAGTGGTATAGTATGTTGGTAAAACAACTTGGCAATCTCTTTCTTTCTTTCCCTTGGGTTTTTATGGAGGCTTTATTATACAGGCATGACTGATTGGACAGTTGCTTTTAAAAGTTAACTCATGTGGGCCCTCCCTGGTGGCGCAACAGATTAAAGCACAGCACTATGAAGCTTTTTGCAGCCACTGCAGCACGAGTTCAATCTATGGCCAGGGAGCTGACCCACACGGCACAGCAGACCTCTCCTGACCTGCCTGTTGCTCCCCTCAGCAGTGTATTTCAATAGATCTGCCTGTTCTTTTTCCTACTTTGTTTCTAGTGAATCCTCTCACCCATCGCACTTGTACCCCAGTTTTGTAAGCATAAATAAATAAATAAATAAATCTTTTTTTTTTAAAAAAAAAAGTTAACTCATGATTAGCATGGAACCCAGCAATTCCTCTCTTAAGTACTTACCTAAGAGAAATGAAAATATATGTCCTCTTAACAATGTACCTGTCCAACTGGTGAAGGATAAACAAAATACAGTGTGTTCATATAAGGGATGCGATTCACCATAAGAAGTGATGATTATAAATACATGTACTGCATGGAAGAACCTCAAAACCAAGCTAAAGAAGCCAGACAAAAAAAGTCAGTATGCTTCTGTTTGTATGAAATTTAGAGAGATGGCCAAACTGTAAAGACAAAAGCCACCTTTGAATGATGGGGGCTGTTCTCAGGACAGAAAATCTCCATAAATGTCCCGGCCTCTGCTGTTTATAACCTTCAGAAAACATCAGGCACACAGCTGCCGGTCAACAGACCTTCACTTGTGTCCAGATAAGCGCTCAGCCTCGCCGCCCTCACGCTGGTCTCGCAATCCGTAGGTATTGCTCATCACCCGCAATCGCTGCCATGCAGTTTCACAGGGTGGGGGTCCCTTGTTTGTACTTACCCCTAACCTGGAAACCTTTCCTGCTTCTCTTTCTCTGACCCTCTCTTTTTCTTCCTTTAAGAATCAGATCAAATGTCTTCCCATCCTGGGAAGCCTTCTGTAGACCCCTGGACTGAAGTGGATCCTGTCTCTGTGTTCCCATAGCAACGGGGGCCTACACTCCTGAGTGCAGCCCCTCTGCATTGACATCCTTGCGCAGCTGTCCTCTCCCTTCCAGTGGCTGGGGGACTACCCCCTTTCTTTGAACAAATTGAACCCCTGACAGCAGCTCATCAAATTGACCGGGCCAATCAACGACAATTTATTTATTTATTTATTTCAGTGGTGTCAGGAAAAAGCTATTCATGAATTAAGTTAAAAAAAAAAAGTATGTGTTCTATGCTGGTGGTGTTAGGGGGAAGGAGGTAAAGTATTCCAGCTACTTTGTATCCCTCTCTTTTTCCCTGGGTTGCTTCCTTTCCTTGCCCCTTTTTGTAAATAAACCCGTTATTGACCCTTTTGTGTGTGTCTGCAGAGTAACTGGATTTTGAGCGCGCGGGTGAGGCCCCACAGACAGGCGGCCCAAGTCCACTCTGGGCTACCCTGTAACAGTGGGAGAACTACGGGAACTATAACGGAGGGGAGAAAATCAAATGCTATCCAAAAACTGAGTGACGTATGAAAATCAGCCCATCAATATTTTTTTTTTTTAAAGATTTATTTATTTATTTATACAGAGCTGGGGTACAGGCCAGAGATGCGGAAGGTGAGAGGATTCACCAGAGACAGAGTGGGGAGCAGAACAGGCAAATAGACGAAGTACACTGCTGAGGGGAGCAGCGGGCGGGTCAGGAGAGGTCTGCCACGCCATGTGGATCTCCTCCCGGGCAGGCGGGAATCGAACTCATGCGGAAGTGGCTTTAGCTTCTTAGTGCAGTGCTTTAACCCGCTGCACCACCAGGGAGGGCCCCCATCAATATTTTTTAAAGCTGTGTGGGAATTTCATGGGGAAGCAATACGTTGTGCAAAAACCAAGGATGATATAATGAATATAGTTTTAAAAATAAAATCAAAAACTGGTGGGAAGGCAGGCAGGATGTGGGGAGACAGACAGGTCCAGTTTCCTCCACCTACGTGGCAGATACCACCTCTGCTGGAAAAGCTGGGGTTGGAGAAGAGCGAGTTGGCTGTGCCCACCCTGTGCTGTGGTGATACCCTCTGTTCTCCTGCCACTAATTCCCAGCCTTACCCTGAGGGGACTGGAGGAGCTGAAGTTGGGCTGCTCCCCAAGCTCTCCAGACTATCCTGGGTTCGTTGCTCATCATCCCTTGGCACCTTGCACAAGACCCAACAAAGACTCCAGCTCCATGAGGCCTGGGGGCAAGGTGGAGACACCAAGTCCACCGAGGCCTGCAGAATACTTCTGCTTCCCTTCCTTCCCTCACATTCCAGAGACCCCTGTGAGAGGTTGCTATTACCTTCCCTACCTGTGGTGCCAGGCCTCCCCATTCACACCCAGAGCCTTGAAGAGGAGCCCAGGTGTTGGCTTAGCAGCTTGTTAAGTTGTAGAGAGCAGAGGGGGTGACTCCAAGGCTGTTGGCCCAGAGAGTGAGGCTTAAAACATCAAACCCTCCTTCCTCCCAAGTCTGGCTCCTCGATGTTCTCGTGAGGGGAACTCTTCAGCTTCCAGAACATTCTGTTCCACTTTGGGACAGCTTGATGGGGGAGGGCCTCAGTTTGGGACTACGGTTGTCCCCCGATGGTCCCCTCCCATACTGCATGTTCTACCTGGGCTCCACCTCCGTCACACTGCCTCAGGTATGAGAAAACAGCCCTATGCCCCACCCCATGCTTTTTCTCCCTCAGGCCAAAGGTTTTCCACTCTTATAAATCTTCTCCTTGTGACTTGGTTCCCTCAGCAACCGTCTCACTGTTACCATGCCTTCGACAAACTTTCCTTGGCTTCCAGGGGGTGCAGAACTCGGACATTCTCCTCTCCAGTGCAAGTCTAGCCATTTCACAGAGTCAGCTTGTTTTGTTTTGTTTGTTTTCATTGAGCTGACCATGCTCTTGGCAAACAGACACAAGCCATAAGCTTACTCAGCTGCAGTGGCGCAGAAAGGACCATGTTCTGGTCACCTCTGTCTCCCACTAAAGTCCTCAGGGCTGGGTGGCCCTAAGGAAACTTTTCTTATAGTGAAAGTGAATTGAATTAAGAGAGCTGTCTGGAAGCTTGGACAAGATTATAATTACGGAGATTATATCTTCGTCATTGACAACATGGGTTTTTTTTATGGCCCTGCTCTCATCATCAACAGTAACTCCTGAGGTGTGAAAGAAGGTAAAAGTTCCTCTCAGTGAAGTGGTTCTACATATGACGTGCTGGTGGGCCCAATTTCTGCTTGAGATCTACCTGGGAAACCTAGCTTTTCACCTTTTATTCCTCAAGAATGGCTCAGGGCCTATGTCTTGCCTTCTTTAATCTCCTTGAAAACATGTGTCTCAGAAATAGTATTTAAATAAGGAATCAAACTGGAGAGTCATCCTTGCATGGCTGGATCACATGGATATTATGAGCCCGAAGGAAAAGCTAAAGCTTGGCCTGTGCCTCCCAAGAGGTGAACACTTTCCCAGGAGATCTGGGGT
Organism: Condylura cristata; assembly: GCF_000260355.1. Classification (NCBI taxonomy): domain Eukaryota; kingdom Metazoa; phylum Chordata; class Mammalia; order Eulipotyphla; family Talpidae; genus Condylura; species Condylura cristata. The sequence continues at coordinate 27,564,141 of NW_004567104.1, forward strand.
TTTTCTGATGTAGCTGCAAGGGCTTTGCTGTGCCAGACCTTGGCTTTCCCTTTGAAGTAAACTTCCAGGAAGGGTAGTAATCCAAGGCAGGCCCTCACAATTCCTGGCAGGAGGAGACATAGTCCTTGACCCTTTGACTGGTCCTGAATCTTAGGTCAGCTATGGACTCCCGGCTCCCTTCACTTGCCATCAATTCCCCCGGAAGTCATAGGCCTCTCTCTATAGAACCTAGGCCTGGCATTTGCAGTGGGGCGTAGGGAGTAATTTAAGTACATTTGAGTTTCTGGAAGCACTTCAATCTAAGTCAGGAAAACCAAATCTCATTGTCAAGCTGTAAATTTCAGAATCAAAAGTACTTTTTGGTGCATTTACTTTTTAGCCTTAAAGGATCAGGAAATGATGAAATTCTACTTCTGTAAACGAAACAAACCCTCAGATGCTAGAAGTTCTTGTTCCGAAAATCTTTCCTTTACTCCTTTCTTTCAGTTTTTTTTTTTTTTTGGGGGGGGAGCATTGAGGAAAGTTACTAAGTTTACATATCATAGTGAATGAGACTGTGAACAAATTCTGTAGAAACCCAATAAAGATATAACACACTTGTAAGATAAAAAGTCTATGCAATTTCATACAAGCCTATCTGTGCTAAGAATTGATTCCAACCCTTTCTCTCAACAAAGTAATCTTCCACAGTCACAGTTCTGTGGGAGCGAGGGTCCCCAAGTGCCTGGGTGGAGCATGATCACTCAGTGTCAAAAAATGCCCTTTGTGACTTTCAGGTTGCATTTGTCTGTTCCCACACGTACTCATGGAATCTGGGGATTAACAGTGAAAATGACCTATTTTAACAGGTGCACACTTGTGTGTAAGTGGAATTTAGCCGAGCGTGGAATTATTTTCACATGGAAATAAGTTGTGGAGTTTCAGAAACATCACTCTTTTGACCACACAGGAATCAGACACATGGTCAACATTTGGAAGTTTCTCAAGACTTGAAATGGATGTGTTGGTTGGATTTTTCCAGAGCAAGCTGCAATATCACAGGGAAATAAACACTAATGTCTACAAAACATGACTGTTCGTGTTCGAATTCCTTCTTCAAAGCAGGTCCCTTTTCTCAGAGGAACAGGGAGCCGAACTTTGTTATTAAATCTATTTAAGGAAAATCATTTCAATCATCCCAAATAACAGTAGTGAAGTCAAGTCACATTTCTCTCCGCAGAAGCTTTTAAAGGTGCCCTGTTGCAGAGAAAGGAAACCTGGTCACTTGAAGGGGCCTGGGCAGAGGCAAGGTACTGTATAACGAGGATGGTATGGCCACCCGCAGCCCCCTGTGGAAAGAACAAGTTCACCAATCCTCTCACTGCCCCTGCACCTCTGGCCTGTACCCCAGTTCTTTATGAATAAATAAATAAATCTTAAAAAAAAAAAGAACAAGTTCACCAAACCAATAAATGGGAAGATCTTGGCATGGAAAGAAAGAACTGTCCAGATGGGTGGGGCTGGGCCGTCACTGCTGGGACCGGGCCTTCCACGCTCGTGGACAGGCAGAGCACAGAGGCGGAATCGCTGGTTGCTGATGTCTCCAGGACAAAAGAGTATGTTCAGGGTGACAACTGTTCTTTTCTATACCTTCACTTTCGCTAGAATCCGTCTGGGGACTTTGGAATTTGGCGTCATCAGAGTAATCATGGCGTGGGTAGCAACACCTTTCCTCGATGAATCAGGAATTAAAACCTGCCTTTTCAAGACAGGTAATACTTTTTAAGGGGAATTTAGACTGCCCTGAAGGTATGATTTCATGTCTCTTCATTTTGTGTGTGTGTGTAAACATGTCAAATTTCTACATATCTGATTTTTTTTTTGGGGGGGGGGAGATACATTGGCTGTATCTTTGTTCAGGTCACTTAATCTTTCTGAAGTGAACATCCTCTCTTTAAGTGATGTGTGTGCTTGTGTGCACATTCACGTGTGCACATATATTCACACATTTATGCATTATTGAAGGATAGAAAAAGTCACTGGCTGAAAGAACATTTTTCTTGGTGTCTTCTACAAATGCACATTCCTTTCTGAGGCTAAGGATGAAGAGCAAGTCACTCAGAAAGGATACTGAGTATGCACATAGAAAGTGAGTTTCTTGGTGTAGGCTAAAAGAAGTATGATGCGAGCAATATTTGGTAAGGGCAGTAATTGTGACTGTTTATGTGCCAGGTATATGATGAACTATCTCATCACTTAACCTCTGCAGCAACCTTGAAGGTAGGTATATCCGTCTTTGACAAGCAAGGCAGCTGAGGCTCAGAGGCACCCACTCACTGGCCCAGGGCCACACAGCCAGTGAGCGGGACGTTGGTTTAATGCTCTGCTCCATCTCTTGCAGAATATGACCTCTCCCTGGTCCCTGAGGCATGGAGAAGAGGGGACGGTGTATGAGTTGGGATCCTCAGCTGTTCACAAAGTGCAAGCTGGTTTCTGAGCACTTGTGTCTTTTTTTGTTCTGAGCACTTACTCTTTAGTTTTTTCAAGCCTGCTTTCCAGTTCTGAGGCCCACAGCTCTGTCACAACATAGCCTCACATGCTCTGGTGCCAATGCCCCAGCTCCTGGCCTGTCCCACCCTCTCTTCCAGCCCAGCTGCCCAGGCTCCGAGACTGAGTGAGCAGGGCCCGCCGAGAGGGCAGCGGGAAGTGAATCATGGCCTCACTGAGGAGTGGAGTGTGTCAGACAGGCGCTGGTTCCTGCAGCATGGGGCTCCTGAGCCAGGCTCTGGCCACCCAGGAGACTGGGCCTGCCTGGGCAGAACAGCGGCTCCCAGAGGTCCTCTGACTGCCTTGTTTATGGTTGCCCAGACTCCAGGGTCTGGCCCTGTCAGCCCGGGCCTGCCCGCGGCCCTGGGAAGCGATGGGGAGGGGGGTGGTTTCAGTGGCTGATGAAAGCCTCCGAAACCAGAAAGCAGCACACATGAAAGGAGAGGCACAAGGCTGACTCCCGGGTCTCAGGCATGACCAGGCTTGTCTTCTACTCAGGGAGAGACAAAGACACCCCCAGAATGAGGGACTGCCTCTGTGTGGCTGCTGGTGAGTTGTGGGCCAGGTTGGATGGTGGGTGAGCACGATGCTTTGGCGTCCCAAGTCCTGGACCATCTCCCTGGCAGAGTGAACTGTTCACATCAATAGGCAGGAGTCCTGGGTGTTGACAAACCTTGAGCAGTGTAAGCTGAGAAGTAGCACCATCAATTCCTGTCTAGACTAGATTTTTGGAATCCAGGTTCCCAAGATGAAAGGGTCCATTATGAAGACAGGGCATAAATCTCCTATGCCAACAAGACCCACGTTCACCTCAGCTTATTTACACCTTTCTGCCTCCCTCTGGTCATTGCCTTCCCTACAGCAACCCAAGTTCAAGTTTTGACAGATTCACGGAATTTATCATATCTGTACGTGGCTGATTACATATATTTCCACGTGATGGGGCCCCTCACTCCAGGCCTATTTGCCCCTTCCCAACTCCCTGCAAAATGTCACTCTTTACTTGGGACATTTAATGACATTGTGAATGCTCAGCAAGGGATGGTGTTAGTCATAAGTTTGCAGTGAAACCTGGCTGGGGGGTTGGTCACCAAGTGTGTATTACTAATTCAGTCTCCACCACACCCTTGGTCCCATGCCCGGCACCTTTGTGCAGGAGTTACTCAAGGCTGTGGGAAGCAGCCAGAGCAAGGCCACAGAGGAGGCTCTTTTCAGGGCTCCTTGGAAACCAGAGTTCCCCCTCTGCCCACTCATCTGGGAGAGCACAGAGGCAGTGAACTTCTGGGGGGAACTTCCAGTCACGGGGGCTCTCCCTCGTGGCTCAATGGGTTAAAGCATCACAGTATGAAGCTCTCTGAAGCCACTGCAGCATGAGTTCCATCCCCGGCCAGGGAGCTGACACACAGGGTGCGGCAGAGCTCTCCTGACCCCCACCCCCTACTGCTCCCCTCAGCAGTGTGCTTCAGTAGGTCTGCCTGTTCTGTTCCCCACTCTGTCTCTGGTGAATCCTCTCACCCACCACTCCTCTAGCCTTTACTACAGTTCTGTAAGGATAAATAAATAAATCTTAAAAAAGAAACAGTCATGGGGCAGCCACCAATAATGAGGAGTCAAGTCTACATGCCACCCAGTTTTGGGTCCAGCATCCTGCGTACAGGACATCTGGACTTGGATGGTTCCTTGACACTTAACCACTTCAGACAGGGTCAAATCACCTCTCTGTGAGGCCTCTGTGTCCCCATCGGTCAAGAGGTAATTCTTCCCAAGCCCTTCCTGCACAGTGCAGTAGGAAGCCAGCACATATGGGCTCTGAAATCAGAAAAGGCTGTGTCAGTTAGTTCCCAGCCTCTGCTATGAAACTGCAGGCAGGATCCTAAACCCTTTCTATGCTCATTTTCCAAATAGGGATAAATAATGCCCACTGCATGATTAGCGCAACGCTAATAGCAGTTAATGTTTATTGTCTTCTTCTGAGGAGCCAGACTCTAAGTGTTTTGTATACCAGCTCGACTGTGTTGTAAGAGCAGACACCAAGGCTGGGATAAACGGCAGCTTTCGCAAGGCCACACGCCCATCAGGTACGATGTCTGGCATTTGAACCCAACAGTCAGACCTGAACTACTACTCTCTCTCCATGAGGACTGTCATAAACATCAATTTCCTTCCCTTTTCCCTCCCTCTTTTAGCTCTTCATACTCTTTAATTAGATATTTAAAGTATCCACCAAGTCTTCATGTTTCACAGTTATTCTTGCTCCACATAGCACTTTGTCGCCCATCATTCTCCTCAACCCCCTTTACATACACATTTAGCAGTCTTCCAGCTAAAGGGACAGCTGGTGCAAATTGGCAGGGGGAGTATGGAGGGAAGATTAAAAGAGAAGAGCAGAGGGCAGGCTGAACTTGGTATGCTGACGGGGCCCAGACACTCATGAGGGTTGAGGACTACATGAAGGCGCATTTAGGTGCACTAGGAGAAAGGAGAAATTCCTGGATGATCTTAAGTCAGGGAGTAACATGACTCAGGCTCTTTTTGAAATGCAATGTTCATTCTACCAGAAATCTTGTCAAGAACCACCCCATGCCTTCCCAGGTCTCCAGTCAAAGCTTCTTGTCTCACACTCAAGGTCTTTGTCCAATACTCAGGTGAGGTATGTATCTGAGCAGGGCTGAGGTGAGGGCGTTCCTGGATTACAGTCAGTAGTCAGCCCTTGGCAGGGGCTTGAGTCAGATAGCAGGGGAGATCCGAATGCTCAAGTTTGGGAGGAAGGATACTCCAGGCACTGAGAACAGTAAAACAAAGGCCAGGAGACAGGGCATCTATGCTCAGCTCAGGCTGCTGTGAGGCAAATGGAGAGCTTGACGGGGCTGGAATCCTGCGAGAAAGATCCTCTCACCTCATGCAGAGCTCCACGGCCCAGTTAGGCTTTGGAGCCCCTACAAGCCATCATCGAACCACTCCTCTGCCTCCCATGAACAGCATCATCACATGGATCTGTCATCTGAAAAGCACGGTGCTCAGAGATGCTGAGAGGCTTGGCCCCACAGGCCCTGCTAGGAGAGGAAGGACCTGAGCCCAGAAGCAATGTCTGGGCCCTGGGAGGCTCACCCTCTCTGCCTTCACTCAGGCCAGCCCTGTCATTACTGATTTGCATCCACCAAATCCCCTCCCTCAAATCCTAACTCAAATCTTGCGCAGAATCCCCAGCCAAGAGGCATTGCTTCATCTTTGGGACTTAGGTACTGTCCCTAGAACTGTCCCTAGACATCTGACACCCCTGACACGCCCACCCATCATGTTATCTGTACTGGCTTTGCCTGCCCTTCAGAGAGAAAGGCGCTGGAGGCCTCTCTCAGCACCTCTTCCTGCCTGACATGTGCTGACACCCCAAAACAGTAACTGCCACCAGTTACTTGCATAAGAAGTGCTTGTGAGCTGAGCAGAGAGCTTTCAAAAGCGCCTCTGACCCCACCCTGGGTGCTGAGCACTTCGTGCTGGAGGTGGTGTTTGGTTCTGGGTGGAGCCTGGACCAGCCACTGGCACTACCTAGAACTGTACTTACCTGACTCGGTGCCCACTTGGCAGCAGCCTTCTTGGCCCTAAGGACTGCTTGTGACTCGATGGCTGATAAGTGGGCCAAGGAGTGCCCTCTTCACCTGCCTCCCAGCACAATGGGACCTGCCATCTCGGTCTGACTCATTCAGGGAGGCACCCTTCCTGCCTTACAGGAGCCAAAATGTATAGCCGCCAGGAAGCCCAGGGAGCAGGAGGACTTTGGGCTGTGGGGATGAGGTAAGCTCTTTCTCGGTAGGACCCGGGAGTATCTGTTCTTTTCTCTCTGAGAATCTCCTCATTTCCAACAAGGAGACACCAGTCAAGTGAAACCAGCTCTCCCTGCTGATTTGCAAACACTTCAACTCCTCCATCTCTTGAAATAGGGCAAGTCATCGAGTGACTTTAGGGAGGCATTTATTGCTTATCGCTATGTGCCCAGAGGTGTTACCCTAAGAATTAAGGCCCTACTCTACCGAGCAAGTCTCAACGCCAAGCACAGCAGAACCGCCCTAATGCTCCCGTCACAGCCACATGGGGGGCTGCGTCTCTTCCTGCACTCTGTGTACACATTCCTACCGCCAGCTCCAGTTTTTCCTGCCACTGGGGATCCCTGCCATCTCCATTCGCATATTCATTCCTCATCCCTGCTTATCCTTTGAAGACCTAGTTCTGGCACAGCTGCCATAGGAAACTGCAGGGTGGTGGTGGTGGGGGGGGGACGGGGGACACACAGACATTTTGTCCACAAGCCATCGATGCCCAATGCTTCAGAGAAAAAGTCAAACTGAGATAACATGGCCTGACGAATTCCATTCCTGAATTTTCCCACTATGTTTTTAAGAAATAGCCATCACTCCCAGTACCGCTGTGGCATGGACAATTCAGCACTTACGACGGAGAAATACCATGTTTGCTTCCTCCCTCTGAGGGTGAGGATCCCTTTGCCATCTGGTGTGCCCTGGTGCTTCTGGACAAGTTTCAGGGTGCCCTGGCTCACTGAGCTTGCCTTGTTCAAGTCTCAAGCAAGTCCCGCTTTTCTGCCAAGTGTGTGAACACCTCCAGGTCCTCTCGGTGAAAAGGTCTTTTCTACCTAAGTCAGCCAACACTGGCTTCTACTGATTACTACTCAGAATTTCTGCTGATACATATATCACATAAGGAGTGATGGAGGGAGTGGTGAATATTCAGAATGAAGCAGGGAAGTCTCGGGGGAGTTGCTATTTATCTGCAGATAGCTGAAGGGCTGTCGTGTGGAAGAGAAACAGATGCTTCTGTGTGGCTTCAGAAGGCAAAATTAGACCAATGAGGAAAGCCTGGGGGAGAAATATTTCAACTCAACACAAGGCAGAATCTTCCAGCCTAGTCCTGAGGAAAGTGATGCAGAGATTACCATGAGCTGATTCTGTAGCTGGAAGACACAAGTTGACCATGCTCTTGTCTGTGTTGTAGGGGCGTCCTCTGTAGGTAACTACCCAGAAACAGCCTAACTCCACAATCTAAATGCTCACTGAAGCCAATTCTGAACATCTTACTTGCTCATCTGGCAAGAAAAGTCCCAAGAGCCATTTAATTGCCAAACTATTTTTATCAATGCAAATTCGTGACAAAATTTTGTCATTACAAGCAGAACTGGGACTTCTGCTTGGAGCCCAATGAATGTGGTGCTATGCATTGCCTCACTTTTAGAAGCCATAGAGGTGGCAGCTGGTATGGGGCAGTATTGTTGCTCCAGAACTTCATGACCAAGTTTCTGCGGGGTCCATGCAGGGAGAGGAGAGTGAGGCATGCAAAAGAGCTCCCCACTGCCAGACAGGGGTCCTTGAGATTTGGACTGAAAGAAGTGTTGCCCCAACCCCACTGAACCTCTCCCCTCTAGAGAGCAAAGGCTGGGGGTAAAGAGGGAAACAAATTAAATGGTAAAAGCTTCTGGGTCTTGAGCCAAGGAACAGCAAGTCCCAACCAAATTTACCGGAGCTTGTTTGAAGGGAAGCGTGTCCCAGAAGCATAACAATAAACAGCCGTGTCAGACCAGACACACCACTTCTGCCCTGGAAGAACAAGCTCAGGAGCTGATCTCCTGGGAGGAACCCCTGTGGTGGAACATTTAGGCACACAGGAAGAACACTAGTGGGGCCTTCCTCCCTGCACAGCATCTGAGCAAAAGGAGGTCACCATGTATGGATCCGGAAACATGAGGTCTTGGTGCAGGATATGCAGGGACTTCCCTCACCTAAGCCAGGCTTTACCCAGATTAAAACTACTGGCAGATCACGCTCTGCCCATTCACCCCTCCTGCTCATACAGAGTCCCTTATGTCACTGATTTCAGTCTGGGGCCTCAGACCTCACCCAGCCAGAAAGCCCTCCAAAAACAGGCAGAGTCCACCACTCAGGCCCGAGAGCCAGTGAGGGAGAGCAGCTCCTGGCATCAGCGCCACAAGCCAAACCCTGTGTGTGCTTCACCCCCATAGAACTGAGGGCCACAGTAGGCTGAATCCATGAGAGTTTATGTGCAGCTCTGGGTCTCAAGTTGGCCAACAAATGCTCCAGGCCAACGTTGTCATTTTAACAACAAGGAAACTGAGGCATGGCCCAGGTAAGCAACACGCCTGTACAAGTCAGGGCAGAGGAAAGGACAGCCCAGCACCCTCATTCAGGTAGGCCCAAGTTCTCACCTGTTTGAAAGCTCTCGACTCAATTTTAAAATCGGGTGGAGGTTGTGTTGGGGGAGAAATTCTGTGGGTGTAGAGGAGTTGGTTCCCAGGAGGGAAGTCTGTGGACTGGGTTGGAGCCTCCAGTCTACTGTGGAAGCACGTTTCAGGTCAGCCCTAGGAGGAGAGGTATGCATGGAGTTCTTGCACCCTGACTCTGCTGAGCCCAGCAGCAGAACTAGGCATGCTCTTAAAAAGCAGTGGCATTTCATATACCAGAGACATTTTGTGGGGTGGAGTGGGAAATGGAATCAAAAACAGGGGGGATGGGGAGGGAAGTGCACGAGACTATGGTGATGGCACCATAGGGGTGACTCTGTGATGGGAAACCCATGGGGATTACAATTGAGATGAAAAAAATGTACAAAATGATGTAAAAATAAACTACTATATTATATTAAAAAAGTTAAGCAAAGATGTTCACTTGAAAAAAAATAATAATGAAAACATTTATTTGTATACTTAAAAAAAAAAAAAAAGCAGTGGCATTTCAGTTGGGAATCAGATGGGAGCTGGCCAAGGACATAACCACAGGTCACAGATCTTGGTAAACTCTAGTTGGCTTTTGAACCACTGGGAGACAATTTTTCTCGCTTCTTAACTTAACTGACGATTTCCTCCTTCTATCACTTATTAATCTGACTGGTTAACCATTGACCCTAAGTGCCACCTCCCCTTGTTTTAAATCCTGTTCTCCCTGTTGGCTTCAGAAAAGGCTCCCACTAAACAAACCTATTTTTCTTCTCTTTCTTTTCAGAGCCAGAGTCAAGTGATAAAGGAGGTGGGGTCAAGGGTACCATGTTTGCTATAAAAGACACACCCCAAAACCTGGCCCTGGGAGGGGAGGGAGCTGTTCCTGTGTTGGCTAGCCGTGCTCAGAAAGAAATTCATCAGCTGCAACACACAAGGCCAGTGCAACTTCACTTAATCAGCATGAGATGCATTTTAGAGAAGACATTTCTAAAGTGCTGATTCATGTGATTTCTCAAGTATTAAAGAAGGATCCTATTTCCTGCTTCTAACTACAAATACTGTTTTGTTTGAATTTTTCCAGTATAAGGGGAATGGTTTAGATGATGAGAACCATGAAAATGGAGGGCGAGAGACAGCTGCTGTAAGGGGAGAACAGAGAACAGGTTTTGGCAATTTAAGGGAAGCATCTTCGGAACAGAAGGGCCTCAGAGCCTGGACCCAGGCTCTTTCAAACGGTTAGAATCCACAGGACTGTAAGCTCCATGAAGGCAAGGATTTTATTTATTCACTGCTGTGCTTTTAGCATCTAGAACCTAGAAAAATGTCTGGCGTGGAGCAGGTGGTCAAATGTCTGCTGACTGAATGGATGAATGCCATGTCGGTGGTATCCTAATCCATCACAGTCTTTTGGCGGGGGTGGGGTTCCCACCTCTCAGTTTGGGGACTACAGGCCTATAGACACACCTTATTCCAACAACATCTGCTAGCTAGTGATCACCTATTTTGTGTCAGGCATTTTATACATATTTTCTCATTCAATGCTCACAATAACCTTGCTAGGTGGGTATTATTACCCCCACTTTACAGAGGAGAAAATCATTCTCTGTAGGTCATCCAGCAAATTTTGGTTTCATCCTAGCTGATCTCACCCAGAGACGGCATTCTTTCCTCCAGACACATTTCTGCCTCTAACTAGCTCTGTGATCTTGGAGAAGTCACTGCTTTCTGAGTCTCAGTTTCCAAATCCTCAAATTCAGGACACTGAGCAATTTTTTTAAAGTATTTTTTTAAATACATACAAGAACTGGGGTGTAGACCAGAAGTACAGGGGGTGAGAGGCTTCACCAGAGACAGAGTGGGGAGCAGAACAGGCCAACTGACTGAAATACGCTGCTGAGGAGAGCAGCAGGTAAGACAGGAGAGGTCTACTGAGCCATATGAGTCAGCTGGCCTTAGATCAAACTCATGCTGAAGTGGCTGGTGACAGCTTGATAGCACTGAGACTTTAACCTCTGCACCACCAGGAGGCCCAAACTGAACAATATTATGTAGAAAAACTTTCTACGTGTGCATCTCTGAAGAGGTGACGTCCTCCCTTAGTGAGACCACAGCATAACTTTGCCTTTGGAAGTTGAAAGAACACCCTTCATTGAGGGCAGCTCAAAATATTTCCTACTCACTCAGTCAGGGGATACTTTGGGCCACCGTTCCAAGTCCTGGCCATGCTTTCATTTTTAAAGTGAACAGAAGCCCCATTTGTAACCCAGACCTCAGATGGGCTCTCAGCACCTGCCTTCTCCTCTCACTGCGGGTCTTTACAGTGGTGTCATCAGGCAGCTTCTCCTTCATCCGCAAACGTGCTGAAGCTGAACTGGCTGAGGGGGAAAGAAGGAGGGGTGCCTTCCGAAGGCTGAAATCCTGGGGAGTCTGTATTCCCAAGTGCAGGCCCATGGTTTCATTCACTTGTCACCCAACTGAGGAGATAGGGGGAGTTCTGATTCTTAGCACTAGAAGGCAGCTTAATGATAATTAAATGTATGGTCTTCAAACTTGTATTAGCTACAGAACCCAATGTATAAAACAATTAAAAAACTATCCTTCTGATTAAATCCAGAGTAGTGGAATCAACAATATTCTTCTTCCTCCTACCCTTACTGCCCTGCTTATGGGTGAACTCCAGGGCTCTCCACAGAACACTGTTGGAAATTAACTGAATCTGACCAGAACCCCTGAATTTTTCACCCAAAAGCCTAGAAGGGGAGCCACTTACCAAGCTTGACCCCCTGGCTGGTGGCTATCCTGAAGCACATATTCAGGACTGAGCCATCACCTTGATAAATGCAGAGTAAGTAAGCTGGTCAAGCTTGTGGTCTGCTGGCCTTTGTGGCTACACCTGAGGCCTTGAATACAGAAAATGCTTACGAGCATGGGCGCAAGGCATGCCTGCTTGGTTGTGGACATCTGGAGTGTGTTATGGGCATTGTAAGTGTGCACACCTAAGCCCTGGAGGCAGAGGCTATGAGGGCGGTACCACTCTGAGGAAGACAGGTAACTATTGAGATAACATCAGAGAAAGCCCCAAGAGAAGAGCATACAGGTTCACAGCAGGCTGGGAGGCCTGCCACCCTCCTGGCCTTCCATCCTCCATATTACCAGCCTGTAGCCTTGCCCCACAACAGCTGGCATAGAAGGAGCAGTAGCCTGAAAAGGCCAGAGGGCCCCAGGACTCTGCCCTGTGCCTGCTGGCACAACAGTTAAGTCAATGAGTCTAGGAAGAGTCAAGGTTTCACCGGCCAGTGCAAAGTTTGTGCCGATAGGACAAAAACTGCATACAGTTGCCTGAGTAACCCTGAGCAACCCTGAGAACAGGGTTCGCAGCAAGGTCACAGCAAGTGATGAGCTATGTTTCTGCTTTTCTGTACTGCGGGCTTTTGAACCTCCAAGGCCATTCTCTTACTATGCTTTCCTCTCCTTCCAGGCCTCACCTTATTGCCTCTGTTATGAAACATCATGCAAGACGCTTGGTCCTGGATCTCCCATTTTCTCAAAGTCTATAGCTCTCTCCTAGTTCATGTCTTCTCATCTCCTCTCTAACCTTCAGCTCCATCAAGCTAATCACTATGTAGCCAATGTCCTGACTCCCTCACTTGCAGGGAGCTGAGCCATACATGATGACTCAGTTCCACAGCGCTAGCTCTCACCTCTCCCCTGTCTTTATGTCATCACCTGATGCTGAGTGGCATCCACCGGTAGGTCAAAACAAGCCCAAGTTTTCCACATCTAAAGAAAGAGATCAATAATCAGGCACAATATGTTTTTCTCAAGCTTGATTTTACATTAGAATCATCTGGAGAACTGTTACACCACTAAGAAGCCTGAGATCCACCATGGGCCGGTGAAATCCGAGTCAGGATAGAGATTCAGCAAAGGTATTTTTAAATAAACTTTTAAATTTACATATAATATACACCAAAAGATTACCTATAAAGTCTTGGCAAATTTTCACAAAGTGAAAACCCGCATGTAACTACCTGTAGAGAGGAGGAAAAAGTACTACCGACCACCAACACCCCAAATACCCCTCCCTGTATCTTCAGCCCCTGCCAGAACAATTACATTCTCCTGATTTCTGATTTCTCATACTACATGTTTGTTTTGCCTGTTTTTTAAAAATTGATAGAAACAAAGATGAAGTGTATATATTCTATGCCTGGCTCCTATTGTAACAGATACAGATTACATGGACTCTACCCCCACTCCAGATACTGGAACTACAAATCCCATCAATACCAAGGAGAGGCAGCTGGGACATGAGGGCGGAGCTGAGCAGCCAGGTTGGGATAAAACCGGACATGTGGGTTCTGGGGGTCTCTTGGCCTGGTGGTTCGTGGCTGGTCGTTTGGCTCTTGATCAGCTTGCAGTATACTACTGGAATCCAAGTCAGCAGAACTGGTAGGACATTCTAGTTAACTTGTATTTTTCTCTGTTTCTCTCTTTCCCTGGGTTGTTCCTTTTCCTTTCTCCTTGTAAATCAACCCATTATTGAACCTTTTTCTGTGTGTCCCAGTACAATTGAATCTTAAGCACACACGTGAGGACCCACAGACAGGCAACCCAGTTCACATTGGGGTGCCCCATAACACTGATTCAGTGTTTTCTTTGTAAGATTCACACTTGTTGGGTTGGGTAGCTGTTGTTCATTTATTTTCATTGCTGTGTAGTATTCCACTCTCTCTCTCTCTCTCTCTCTCTCTCTACATATATAATATAACAAGTTTCTACTATTGCTTAACATGAAGACCATTTGCATTTTTTTTT
>NW_004567104.1:27577992-27601477 GCF_000260355.1 Condylura cristata
GCCACCAGGGAGGGCCCATTTGCATTTTTTAACTCTTACAAGTAATGCTACTGTGAACATGCTAATACATGGTTTATAATACAAACAATAATCATCCCTTCTCAGAGTTTCAGTTTCCATGGTTGTAGCTACCCACAGTCAATCCTGATCCAAAAATATTACACTCAGTAAGATCTTTAAAAGAGAAAAACCACTTATCAGATAACTTTCTTTACAATATATTGTTATAGTATTACTGTTGCCAATCTATCTATTACTGAGCCGTACCTATCAATTAAATCTTAACATAAGAAAAACAGTATAGAGAGGGTGGATACTATCTGAAGTCTCAGGCACCCACTGGAAGCCTTGGTGTCAACTACAATAAGGGAGGATACTGTAGATGAGTGCATATATCTAGGCTTGCTAAGATATGCATTTGTTCAGCTTCAGTAGAGAATAGCTAACAGTTTTTGCTAAAAGTTTCTAAAGAAGGTCTACTACACTAGTGTTTTGTAAAAGCTCTTTCAGTGGTTCTAGGGTTGAGAAGCCTGTGTAAGGCTTGCAAAGGGGTGACAAAACCCCACAAGCACCACCCTGTAATCCTTCTTCATCAAAATCCTGGAGTGGGAAGTGGGGAGAGTAGCACTGACCTTCTAGGACTTGACCTCATCCTTGTGGGGAACAAAGTGGCTTTATCCACTCTATGTGAGATAAGTCTCCACAATAACCTCCTGTAGGGACTGCAGTGTCTACAGGCAGAAGGAACTGGTATCTCAATCTCCAGCCACCTGCTTGCCAAGGATTGAAGCCATAGACTCATCCTGGCGCCACCATCCAAAGGGACTAAAACTGGGCAAGAGAACCCCTGGGACAGCTGGATGCACATCCTTTAAAGAAAATGACTAGACATGAGCCAGAGACAGCACTTATTGGACTGACTTGTACCCAGGAGTATGAGGGAGGACTGTGGAATGTTCTGAATGCCTCCAAAATGAGGTATGAACACTGGCCTCCCCACTTCCACTTTCCTGCAGCCTTGAGTGAGTCTCTGCACAGAACCAGCACAGGTCAGGGAGAGGACAATGGCCACAGTGACTACCAAGTGAGGGAGCCCCCCACAGAAAGGGAACTGGAGGATACACTGACAGCAGTCCTGGTCTGAAGGGTTTGAAGGGACCAGCTTGAGGCTATAAACAGCATGTTCCACCCTTCTTAGAGAAGTGGCTGATGGGTGGAGGTCACCAGTAATCAAAGAACCAGAGTGTCAGTGGGACACCTCCCTATAGCACCTGAGGACAGAAACAACAGCATGACCTTTATTTCCTTGTCTCTCCTTCCTGCTCTAATTCATAAAGAAAGGGGCCCAGAACAGAAAGAGGATGGAAAGAACTGGTCTAGTGCCTTCTCCAAACAAATCTTTCCAGGTGTAAGGATCGTCAGGGGAGGGGGAAGATCTGAAGCAGATATGAGATAGATGATTAAAAGAAATTTGAGTGAAAAATTTTTTAGATAAAATTAATATAACATGAAATTCACCATTTTAAGCCTTTAAACATGTACAATTTAGTGGTTTTTAGTACATTCACTTGACTGAGGTTTAATTAACTGAAAATGATGAAGTCTGTCCAAGATGCCATTAAAGGCTGGAAGGAAGAGCGGGAATTTTCCCCTGACGCATTAGAGGGGAACAAAGAACATTTTTATGGCAATTCTGTGAACCTTTATTAACATGGAGCATCTCATGGTTGTGTCCCAGACACAACCCAGACTCCTCAGGTCCACAGTGAACGCGTCATCTTACTCCCCTACTCACCCCCTTGGGGAAGGAGTCAGGGTACCAGGAAGAAGCCTGTGTGCAATCAGCCAAGCCTGAATCCTGATTGTCTTCCACATTCACCTCAGCCTTCTTGTGGGCCACAAGGTCTATATATTCCACACCCTAAATGCCTCTCTGCTTCATCCTCTTCTCAGTCTCACTGCTGCCCCCTCACCCAGAGGGTGTCCCTTTGTTGGGCAAGGGCAAGACCCATCCCCCGAAATCGCCGCCCCTCCCAACCCCCCCACCTCCGGGACCCTGCTGGCTGTCTTCCCTCCATGGTGTCTCCCAGATCCACAACAGTGCCACTCCCAGAGCTTCCATACCTGGCACCATCTTGTCACTCCAGTGGCAGCATAAGTTCACTCATTACTTCCATGGCGGCCTTGTCTGCCCATAACCCTCATTTAATGCTTCATTCTACTTCTCCGTCTTTGGTGCACTGCTTATCACCGTCTGCAATGGTCCTGCTGATTTACGTGTTGACTGGCTTAGTCTCATCTCTGTCCCTCTGTCCTAGAACTTAAGCTCCACAGGAGGAGCCAGCCCTGCCCTGGACTGGATACCCTACATCTTAGAAAGATAGATGGCCACATGCAGTGAGTGGGGTTGAACTTTTGAACTGTGACTAGGTTATATTGATGTGTTCTAAGTGTAAAATACTCATAGATTTCAAAGATAGAGTAAAATTGTGTAAATCTCTCACTAATTTTTACATAAATTATGTTGAAATAATACTTCAGAACTATTGAGTTAAAAAACACTATCATGGGCCCTCCCTGGTGGTGCAGCAGGTTAAAGCACTAAGAAGCTTAAGCCACTTCTGCATGAGTTCGATTCCCGCCTGCCGGGGAGGAGATACACATGGCACAGCACACTTCTCCTGACCCGCCCGCTGCTCCCCTCAGCAGTGTACTTTGTCGCTCTGCCTGTTCTGCTCCCCACTCTGTCTCTGGTGAATCCTCTCACCCTCCGCATCTCTGGCCTGTACCCCAGTTCTGTACAGATAAATAAATCTTTAAAAACAAAATAAAACAAAAACACTATCATAAGATTAGTTTTGCCTGTTAATTTGCCTTGCTTTAAATATGGCTGCTTGGAAAATTAAAATTGCATCTGTGGCTCACATTACATGTCTATTAGACATTGCTGCTTTAGACCACTCCTGGCTCAAGTGACAGGTATGTGCTCAGTGTACCTGTTAATGAAAAGAAGTAGTCAGCATGATCTTTCTAAGACTAAGATCTTTCTCATCTCCCCTACTAGAAATTCCTTGTTGACTCCCCTTTTTGCCTAAGTCCAATTTCTGCTTTATGTTCTGTCAGAGTTGTCCATCTTGACCAGGTCCTGCTGCTCACTCTGATTTTATCCCCAGCTCATCCCACCATGGTTGCAGTTTTAATGCATGGGAGTCTTCCTCGGCAGGACTGCTCCCCCACCACTGAAGCTACTGTGAACTCTCAAAGATTTTTCAAGTTGCAATTCAATGTCATCCTTTCAGAAACACTTCCTTACTTGAGAGACAGAAACCCCTGTAGAATGATCCAACGGTTGTGAGGTTCATTCTTCCTACATGTTTGACCCCTACAGATCAACATGTGTGTCCTCATGGACATCAGGGCTCCTTGAAGAACCAGGGTCAGGTCCTCTTTGTACTTTATTCTTTAAACTTCAGATAGTCTCCATATAGAAGGTGCTCAATACAGCCTTACTATGATAATCTTGCTCTTAAAAAAAAATAAATAAAAGATATATTTATTTATGTATACAGAACTAGGGAATAGGCCGGAGGTGTAGGGGTGGTGAGAGACAGAGTGGGGAGCAGAACAGGCAGATCGATGAATTATACCACTGAGGGGGTCAGAGGAGAGGTCTGCTGTGCCATGTGGGTCACCTCAGGGCCAGAGATTGAACTTGTACTGAAGAAGCTGCACTCACGTGCTATGCAATGCTCCCTTGAAGTGCTGCGCTTAATCTGTTGTGACACCAGGGAGGGCCCTACTATGATAATCTCTAAGGTGACTACAGGATGGATTAGTATGCTTAAGGCTATCGATCAGGAAGAAAGTTGGGCTTTGTTCTGCTAATCTCTTGCACCAGAGAACATCTCCAATATGTAGTTGTTTTATGCTAGTGTGTATCACCCTCTCTCATTGTGGTGCATGTTGACTGGGTTCAGCTGCTATGTGGTTTTCACTTCGGGTTTGGTTACCATGAGATAGAAACTGAAAGTGGGATCACCTGCATGGAAGCTGGGCTGGGTGTCCAGGATGGTCTCTTCAGCCACATGCTTGATATCTCTGTTGGGGTGACTGAAAATGTGGGGGACTGGCAGGAGCCTTTTCCAGGTGGCTATCTTAAGAGTCCTCACAGCACCACAGTCTCAGGCAGCTGGATGGATTACATGCAGTACCTTCCTCAGGAGTGTTGCCTAAGTCCCACCTGCAGCCGCAAGACTTCTCATGGCCAGTCTCAAAGTCAAGCAGCATCATGACTGCTGTGGGCAACTGGCCACAAGCAGGTCATGGGGTAGTGCAGATGCAGGGGAGACCATCTTTGGAGACCGCATGCCTCAAGTCTAATCTGACACTTAAACCAGGAAAGACAAGTGAAACTTAGCTAACTTAATTATCTCTGGGAACAACAAAGGGCAAAAAACAAGACAGTGTAAATACATATGTTTAAATAAAATACTTCCCATGATGCTTTGGATCTCAGGTGTGTATCATACAAGTCATCAGGACAAACCTGTAACACAGGAGAGCAAACTAAACTTTGTGAGTCACTTCCAAAGACAAGACATGTAGGGTTTTAGAAAGGGTCCAAAATCATCTGGAGAAATCTATCGGAAACCTTTGTTTTTGCGTAATGGCTTCATGATGGGGCAGCACCTACAGCATTTGGTACAGAGTTTAAGAATGTTCAGCACTAGATGTGTAATAAAAATTTAGGAGCATCCAGAGGTTGGGAAGGGGACAAGGGTAGGAACAAAGAGGAAAGGAAGCACAATGGACTAGGGGTGATTTGTGGTGAGTGTACTACAGAGGGGATACCTGATGGGGTTATCCAAATTTTGCCTCTATTTATTAAAATAGCTAAAAACCATTAGAAAGACTCAATACCAACAGACTTAAGAGAGAATGTAGTGTAACCACATGGTAGACCCTTCCACAAGCACAAACACTATTTAATGAAATTTTTTTTAAATATTTACTTATACATATAGAACTGGGGTACAGGCCAGTGATGCGGTGGGTGAGAGGACTCATCAGAGACAGAGTGGAGAGCAGAACAGGCAGATTGGCAAAGCACACTGCTGAGGGGAGCAGAGGGCAAGACAGGAGCAGTCTACTGAGCCATGCGGATCACCTCTGGAGGCAGAGATTGAACTCACACTTTGGCAGCTGCGGCTAGCTTGCAGGGCTGTGTCCTAACCCATTGTATCACCAGGAAGGGCCCTTAATGAATTTTAATGAATTAAAATGCATAGCAAAGTGTTAGGTAAAAAGAAAATCTGTGCACAAAACTCTGCACAAAATAGTATACTAATTATGTCCAAATATGGACATGCATAGAAAGAAGACTAGAAAGGTATACACAGTTTCAACAATGAATATATCCACATAGCAGAATCATGGGAAATGTTTGCGAGCTTTCTTGTTTGTGCTTTTTGTACTCCACAAGTTCATGCAGTGAACATATACTATGGCATTATCTGAAAAAATATCAAGAAGAGTGAGGTGGCCCTCCCTGGTGGCTCAGCGGGTTAAAGCACAGCACTTAAGAAGCTAAAGCCACTTCAGCATGAGTTCAATTCCCGCCTGACCACATGGTGTGGCAGCCCTCTCCTGACCTACCCGTTGCTCCCCTCAGCAGTGTACTTCGTAGATCTGCCTGTTCTGCTCCCCACTCTGTTTCTGGTGAAGCTTCTCGCCACCTCTGGGCCTCTGGCCTGTACCCCAGTTCTGTATGCACAAATAAATAGATCTTTAAAAAAGAAGAAGAGTGAGGTGACACTGCACTGGCAAGTTGGGAATTTGTGTTCTTAAAATCCCCCAAATGTCTTTTATTCTGGGGTTCCTAGAAATAAATACAATTATCCATGTAATTATATCAGCATAAATATCCCTGAGGCCTTATCAGCTACTACTTGAGAACAATATAATGTGATCTCCTACGTTTCTTAACTTCTCTAGAATTTGGTTCTCTACTATATAAAATGAAAGGGTGAGACAATAATGTAAAGTACTCAGAACTTCAGAATTTATAAGCATTTTCCCTTATCTTATTGATCCTCACAATACCCAGATGACCGAAACAGGTCCAATTTTAACATCACACTTGTACCAGGAGAAATGAGAAGCTCAGCCAGGTAAGATCACTACTTCCGGTTCACACAGATGGGTAGTAAAGGTCAAGATTCAAAGTCAGTCTCCAGACTCCATCTGGAACCCCAGCTGCTCCATCCAGGTTCCTTGTCTATATGAAAGTGAACTCCCATCTTGTCATAAAATGCAGACCAACGTTTCTGCCTTCTGAGGTCATATGTACTAAGACTAATTTCTCATCCTCATTTCTGTGTTCTAAGGATCTTAAAAGAGCGCTCATGTCTCCGCTGAGTCATATACATCCTCTGTTCTATCTGTTCTTCCTCAAATGGCATTGTGTGGGGGCCACATGTCATGTTAGAAATCTTAGAATTTCAGACTTGGAAACAATCTTTAAAGGTCATCATCTGGCCTAAGCGGCACTGTCTTCTCTGAAAGCAAGTCCTTCAACAATGCTCCTGAGGGCTGCCTGGGGCCTGGACAGGATGACAAAGGTGCCCTTTCCCCTACTGAGCAGCCAGACATCTGCCTGGTTACCTGCATTCAAACAGGGAATGTGGGGGCCGCGAAGCTCAAGGCAGAGAGACTCAGCTTTTCACAGGAGATGCCACACAATGGAAAGATCGGAGTGTTCCAAAGGGAAAGAAAACCAGAAAGGCCAAGACAACTCACATGCAGAGAAAGCCAGCTTAGGACAAATCCCGAGGGCCAAGAAGAAACCCTGGGGGTTCAAAAAAAAAAAAAAAAAATCCCTCTCCTGAGAGGACTCTATTGTGTGTGCTCTGGGTCAAAAGAGCCTCACTGTGTACAGGGGCTCCCCCACCTGCTGGGACTCTCCAGAATGAGTTCTTTTTCTTCTGTCTGGTTTCAGCAAACTTCCTGCTTCCTCTCTCCCAGGGTGTGTGCCTCCCCTGAAGCCTTCAGCCAGGGCGATGGGGCTTGGCAGTGTGCTGGCAGCTTGCCGGGCACTGGCACAAAGTTACTTAGTAAATAGCACAGCTTTGATAATTTCTGCTCCACTAGTCCCTTGGGATTCTCTCCATCTGCATTAAGAAACAGAAATTGCCCTTCCCTCTGCCCACAAATTCCGACGCTTTTATTTTGTGTAGGGCTTAGAGCAAGGATGCTGTTTCTAATGACAGTCCATTGAATAACGTATGGAAAGTATATATTTGAAAAAGACAGAAAGAAAAATTCTCAAAAAAGGAAAGTCCTATCTTCCCTGAAACTCAGTGATAGCTTTGTTCAGACATACATTTTAAAAAGCAAACTTCCTTCAAGTTAAAATGGAAATGCTTTATGTTGCAATCTCTTTTGACCCAAACAAGCAAAAACTACAAGTATAAAACTGCTACAGTCATTTCCCTCTTCAAATAAAACCCTTTTATATTAAGACATGTTCCTTCACTATCTTCAGTTTTAGGGCATTCACAGGAGATCCTTTGAGGTCATAGCTCTTCATTTCTGGGACTGCATGAAATCATTTCATATAAGCAAAGGAATTCTTGTTACATTTGTGTGTCAAAGAAGTTTTCTCACCCGACTTGGCCACTCCACCCCACTGGAGGTCACAGCCCTCCTAAGGCTGTGTCTAGGATCGGCTGTGTGCCAGGCTGGAGAACGCTAGGAATTTGGAGGACATTCCTGTCTCATTTCACACAAGCCACATGAGAGATGTGTAATCTACATTTCCAAATGATGAAACCAAGTTGAGAGGTCAAGAAATGTGCCCAAGGTCACAGAGTTAGTAGACATTCTGCACAGAAAGCCTGGTGAGTTCTTTTCCTGTAAACCACTCCTTAAATCCTCATTGTTCCCCCAACATCCCATTCCAGTTTGAAGCAGCTGTCTATTCTTCTGGAGCATTCTTCTTGTATTGAGCTGAAGTCTGCCTCCTTATATCCTCCAATAGTTTGATTCCATCCCTCAGGCAGGAACCAGACTGGCATTGAAAATGTTTCCCAAAGGGCATTCTAGGAGATGCAGATGAGTGACCCACTTACTAGAAATGTTTCCAAGTTTCAGGTCAGAGGAAGTTGAGATGACATGCAAGGGATTAGCATCTTGGGGTCACACCCAGCCCACAGCCTCTGCACTGTCAGGGATAAGGAAACCTGGGTTTTGAGAAGCATTAGAGGGTGGTTAATACAGGAGGGGGAAGAAATTAGTGGCCACAACTCCCACACAACAGGCTCAGTTCATAGAAAGACAGCCAACTCAAGGCGAGACACGTGCTCAAATGAGGTCGATGCTCAAGGTCCCATCCTGCATTAGTCTGAAGCTACTTCCTGATTCTTGGTTGGCAGAACCTGGTAATACAGGAGGTCATGATTCTGAAAAGGTCACTTGGAGACCTCAAGTTTCCCAGTCACTTACGTACCTGCCTTCTACAGCCCTTTGTAGATACCTGTATATCTGGGCCATGGTAAGCTGCTTGCAGTGTACTCTTCTCTTTGTGGTACATAACAAACCACAGCTTATAGGCAAGCTCCGTCCCATGGCCTGTTTTTGAAAATAAATTCTTGTGGGAGCACAGTCACACCCAGCCAGGTATATCTTGTCACCGGCTGCTTCCCCCACAACAGGGAATATATGGACCACAAAGTCTCTCCCTTTATGGAAAAAAAATTATTAACCCCTGTTCTAGAAAGCAAGGACAGTGTCCTGGTAAATTCAGATTCTCTAAAGTGATAAACATAATTTCCATAATTATGCTAATTTTGAAAATTAGCAATGATGGCCCTCCCTGGTGGTGCAGCGAGTTAAAGCACTGCACTAAGAAGCCTAAGCCACTTACGCATGAGTTCGATCCCCGCCTGACCCGGAGGTGACCACATGGCATGGCAGACCTCTCCTGACTCGCCTGCTGCTCCCCTCAGCAGTGTACTTCATCAATCTGCCTGTTCTGCTCCCCACTCTGTCCCTGTTGAATATTCTTACCCTTCACATCTCTGGCCTATGCCCCAGTTCTGTATGAATAAAATAAAATAAACCTTAAAAAAAAAGAAAAAAAAATAGCAATGATATGTATTACATAAATTAGCAACAAAACCTTTGTCACAGAGACACTGTGAGATGTAAAGGAGAGATCACATTTGGGGGCCACATGTACAATTACCTAGCACTGTGCCAGGCAGTCATTAAGTATTAAATGACAAAGTGAATGAGTAGAGGGTCAACCCCTCACATGAAATGATGCCTGTCAAAGTACTTTACAGGCCATAAAATGCTCCATAAGAACAGAGAAGCTTATCATCATCAGTGACAAAAGTATATTTTACTCTGGAACAAAGCCTGAGCTCCTCTCTGGTTTCCCTGGTGCTGATTTTATAAGTAAAACCTCACAGCCTTAATTTAATCTGATTCATGGCTTCTCTCCACCCCTCTTCTCTTGACAGGCCCCCCTAGGGACTGATCCTTAGGTTAGCTCTGGTGCTCCTTAAATAGGAACTGTCAGGTATCAAGTGCTGTGGTGCTGGGGGACTGGGCCAGCCTGGCTAAGTCCCAACAACATTTCCCAGATGTCCCTTCTTTTTATGACTGTCCCTACAGTTGGTCACCAGCGAAATGGCATGAGATTGAGAACAGAGCCTAGGGAACAATCATTCCACTTGCAGGCCGTGGCAGAAGCCCAGGTACCATCACAGCTCACCGGCGCTGATCTGGTCCCTCCTGTCCATGGCGCCAGTTCTGCAGCCTCCACAACTCCTGCTGAGTCATGGGTCAGCGTGTGTGGCTCCAAGGTCGAGGGCATGTGCTTTTTCTGTAGGTCACCCTCACTGTCCGCTGAGATGAGGTGAGAGATTGAAGTAGATTCTCTTTCCTACTTTCGATAGCTTGTTCTCCCTTCCGACTGCCCCACGATGTCTTCAGAACTGCCAGGAGACAAAGAGGCAATAGTCTCCCCAAGAATGCTTCATCACTTGTTCGCTGTGGTCCCTAGTTAATCAATCTCCTCTTCCAAATCTTGACTCCCCTAGCTTGTCTCACAGCTGTGTGGTTTATTATAAGGTCTCCTTTATTTCATAGCTTGAAAAGGCTCTGCTTCTGTCATCAAACTTTGCTGAGTAAGAGACTCCAAAACAGGTGTTCTCTGAATCAGTTTTGGAACTATTTTCTGGACTAGGTCCTATGGTCTTATTATATTTGAAGGCATTCCTAATGCTAATATCAGTGAGGAAGGGGACACTGGTGGATTACAGTGCACAGTGACAGAATAGTTACTCAATGATCACCTGTAGACACTTGCAATTAAGTGCATATACAAGGCAAGATTCAGATGGCCATGTACTTGCTGCCATAGTACATCTTCATGAAATTAAGGAGGAGTGATCAGTGGTTGGTAACTTCTAAGTGTGCTGGAGAATTTGGGGAAAGAAAATTATGACCATAGGGTTTTGTATTTCCCCCTGAAGGTCTAACTAAGGAAACCAGAGATCCAGTGGATATAGGGCCACAGTTTCACAAAATCAAACCCAAGATCTAATCTTGGCCTGAATGATACAAATGAAATCATGGTCTCATCGGATTTTTTATGCTATAACTAGGAGAAAGTGGGGCCCAAAGATTCGGATAAAGACATATGGACATCAGATTCTGATGAAGCAGAGCTAGAGCCCTTAGATTTTGCTGAATCTACTTTGCCAGGAGTAGTAGCATTTGCTCTCTAACTCAGTCTCCCCGTGTCTGAAGAAACTGCAGTGTGCTTTCATGAAAATTGGCCCAGGACCAAGGATCTGAGGTAACTTGTAGGAAACTACTAGTTCTGTTTAGGATCTATCCTCAGCCCCTCTCTTGCTACTAGACCTATAATTATATTTAAATTTCAGCAGGTCTCAGGGGTTATGATTAAAGTATGATTCTCATGAAAATGTCACACACAACAAAAGACTACAATGTTTTGCCAATTTATACTCATAGAAATCTGAGGTATGTATGTTCAATATCAATGGATCTTATTGATATTAAGGGTGAAAGAAATCTAATGCTAGCTCAGATCAAATATGCCTCCAGGTACCCTGAGCAGATACTTCTATTCTCTGTGTTGTTTTGAAGAGTTTAGAGTGGCTCTAACAGTTTGCTGGTATCGTGGACCTAAAACCTGTGTCCATGGTTTTATACCTCATCAAAGTACTAGATCTTTCTTGAGATAATGTAAGAAAGATAGCTCAAGGCTTAAGGAAATCAGAACAGTAGATTTTTATGGGGGATTCACTGGCCTACCTTCTAATTATGTCTCCAGGAGGATTGAGAGGACACCCACTTCAACCAAGACCTTGTGATACGGTGTGCATACCACCTATGATAAGGTGTGCATACCACACACTTCAACAAAGTCCTTGTGATAAGGTGTACATACCATCTTTGAAGAGACTGTGATAGTAACTATAGGGCAGGAATGATATTGGTAGTGCTGCATTGAGTGACTTTACAGATTCATAGAAATAATGGGATGTCTGGGTGGCAGAAGTCCAGCGGAAGACACTTAGTCACCAAAGATTAGGAGGTTACCATAGTGGACAGCAGGACCAAATCATTCATCAGAATAGTTTGATCAGCAGAACTTCTTAGAATTGGGTCCTGAAAACTGGAATTGATGGCTGAACTAGTCAAGTGTTATTTAACTTATATCACTGAAAGGTTTAGGTCTCATGAATAAAGGTAACTTGATCACAGTCAAAAATCATGGACTGTTAATTCCCAGGTATGAATCAATTGTGAGTTTCAGAAACACTGAATCAAAGAGAGAGAGAATCTCCTATGAAAGGAACTTACGACTCTGTCCAAAATTTACAGTCTTCTTTTCTATTTTTCCAAAGGAAAGTGAGGATTTTTACCAGTGTGATATTATACTATAGAAAGAAAAACACGACACCACTCAGGGATTAAAAGGTATTGATTGACACTGAATGTACACTAACTTCAAAGACTAAAAAGGCCACAAAGTCCACAGTTAGACTAGGGACTTATGGAAGCCGGTCACCAGTGGACTTTGGGTGTCGGCGTGTCCTTTAATAGCGTGTGGTTAGTCTCCCAGTTCCAGAATTAATCATTTTAGGAAAAGACATACTAAGCAACTAGCAGCTGCTCCACATTGTTTTTCTTACCCATGGACTAGTGGGTTGTTTGGTGGGGAGAGTTAAACAAAAGTGAGTATAATCAACTCTAGCTACAAAAGATTAAACTAAAGAAATAGCATAGTTCTAGGGATATTGCAGATATTGGATGATGAATCCCACATCTTCTCTTTCAATTACATGTACCAAGATAATGAATCACGCAGAGTATCAGTGGATTATCACAGACATAATTGATCATAACTGCACTGCCAATTATAACTGATTTTCCAGGTGTGGTCTTACTACTGAAGATAAATCAGCACAACCTCTGGCAGCTATTGATCTGGATGATGTTTTTTCCCTTTTATATCTCTTAATAAAGACAACCAGAAGCAGTTTGCTTTCAATATATTGCTCAGGCTATATGAAAAACCCTCACATACCCACTGCACTGTCATAACCTAGTAATGCCAGGGATCAGGACAGCCTCTCAACCCACAGACCATCACACAGGCCTACTAGGCTGATCATACCATGCTAATTGGTTCTGGCAGGTAGGAAAGAGCAGCTATTCTGAGTACCTTAGTAAGAAAAACCCAAGCAAATGGAGGAAAATGAATCTCACACAATCCAGGGGCCAGCTATTTCAGTGAAATATCTGATGCCATCAACCACCACATATGGAGATATTTTGTCCAAAGTGAAGAAGTTGCAGCATCTGGTCTCTCTTACCATTGAGGGAATGGCAGAATGCCCACTGAACCTCTGGATTTTGAAGGCAACTGTGCTTCATTTTGGAATGCTACTTCGATTTATTGAGCAAACTGAAAGGCTGCCAACTTTGAGTGGGATCCAGAAAATGAGAAGATTTTGCAACAGATCCAGTGGGTGTTAGCGGTGTCTGTGGCAGATAAGAGCTATGTGGGGCTTTAGCGGGGCCCCAGTTGTAAGTCATAGCACAGACCTTTAGGATTGGAGTGTAAAATTGCTATCCTCTGCAGATAATTATTCTTCTTTAAGAAAGCATCCGTCTCGCTTTTGGGCCTGTTAGAGACAGAATGTCTGACCATGGCCACCAAAGTTACCATGAGACCTGAGCTGAGCACTGTGTACTGAGTTACAATTGTCCTTGTTCTCTGTGTCCAACTTTTCTCCCGCTGCCTTTCCTGCTGACCTATGGTAACCTCAGCCACCATCAACTTCTTTACCAGTCGCTTTGTGGTCCCTGGTGGATGTCTTTCCTCTGATGTTCCAGGTACCCCATTCACTCTTCTAACTTCCAGCAATTGCAATGGTCACGTTCCTATCAATTCTTTA
This sequence comes from Condylura cristata, assembly GCF_000260355.1. NCBI lineage: Eukaryota > Metazoa > Chordata > Mammalia > Eulipotyphla > Talpidae > Condylura > Condylura cristata. Next base: position 27,591,495 of record NW_004567104.1, read on the forward strand.
TATCATTCATAACAGTTCTGCTTTCCTCATGGCATCTAGACCAGTGTAACTGCCTGCTGTATATGAGCCTTCATTTAGCTCCATGACTGCTCTACCTATTCCCCCCAGTTTCACTCATTAGATTTAATCCTCCAGTGTCCTGATGAAGGAGCTGAGACCTAGCAGTTTGCCAATGGTCTCATGCTCTTTCTGTGGGCATCAGAATCAGCTCCCGCCCATTTTACTCAAGGGCTGCAGCACATTGAAGACTTTGGGTTTTGGAAAGAGTTTGAGTTCTTTGACAAGCTGCATCCAGGGCCCGTCTTTGGGTATCGTGTCTAAGTTACTTCGACAGGCCTTTGGTTAACCAGCCAAAGACTCTGTGGAGAGAGGTGAGGGGAGGGAGTGGCGAGGAAAGGGAGAGTCAGAGAAAACCAAAATGAAATCTTGGTGTTCGGGAACAAGTGGTCCACATTTAGGTGATGGGAGAAAAGAAATGCAGACTGCTGGGGGTGGAGTGGGCGGTTCATGTGCCTTAAAAGTCAAGAAAAAAGCTGTTTTTGGTGGAAAGAGTGTGACAAGAAGGACTCTGAGGTGCCAACATGTGCTGGGTCTTGACATGCGTCTAGTCACACAAGTACTCACTTCTAGTGGTTTGTGTGGCTGATCAGTTTTGTGGACTTGTGTGTGTGTGTTGCTGAATGGATTTTAAAGCCTCCCCTGTCACAGCACTCGTAATTTCACAGTAAAAATGCAGAAGATGAGTTACAGAACATTGAAATTCTCAAATGCCATCCTGGTTGTGATTATCCCTGTATAGCTTCCATTTTCTGTCCAAGAAACAACTTTCTCACATCCTTCACTTTCAAGCAGAGATTTCCTTTTTTTCACAAAGATTTTAATGCTTAGCACTATTATCATATGTGTAACCAGCTGGAGAGTAGCAATGAGAAGGCTGAACCCCACCCTTGTGAGCCAAATGTGACACCATGCACACTTTCCTCCCAGTGCAGCCCATTTACATTCCAACTTGCAGAGCCCCGGGGACCCCAGGGAATCACCGCTACCAAAAAGTACTAGGCCCATGAACTCGGTGTTAGCCAGGAGTTTTACTTGCAATTTGTTCTTTTCCTTTCACAGAAGAAGAACGTGAGATGCCCAGAAATGGCCCCATTGCCTATTTAAGACTGAAAACTGAGGTGTTGGGTGAGGCCCTCCGACTCCAGAGTTTGTGCCCATAACCACCAGCCTGTCTCTTTCTGTAACTGTCTGCCATCCCTGCCGACCACTGTCTGCACAGGATCAGCACAGGCTGAGTGAATCTTCACGTTCCTTTTCACTTCATGGTCAAACAATCCAATTTATTCCCTTTCCAGAACATCTCCTGATTCTGTTCTTCACTTTTGACTTTCATTTCCTCAGCTTAACATATGCCAACTTAATACCCCATGTGGTCTATTACAAAAACCTTCTACCTGTTCTCTCTGTCCCCAGCTCCCAGTCCTTTGATGTTCCCATCGCAGCCTGTGAAGCCTAGACCCCCAGCATGGTTTAGAGTGCTCTTCGTGGCCTGGCCTTTCATCTCCTACTCCTCTCTTTCCATATCTCCCCCACAGTCATCCCAGACTCTTTACAGCATCCCCTCGTAATGCACCAGGGACACTCAAACCACAGCGCTACCTTACCTTGGGGAATTGTCCCTCTCTCCCACTTCTCTAGTTCCACTCCTTCAACACCCAATGCAAATGTCAGCTCCTCTGGGAAGCAATCCCTGGTGCCCTGCCTTCCAGCGCATCTCGCATCTCCCTTGTTGTCTTTATCAGCATCTGCCCTAACTGCTATTTGCACAGCTGTCACCTCCACTAGATTTCTGGTTGAATAAGGTTTAGAGCTTTGCTAAATTCATGCCAAGTTGCTTTTGTGGTTATAATCTGTTCCCACTAGACTGTAAACTCTTGAGAACAGGGACTGTGTCTTATTTACCTTCTGATCCCCAAAGTCTGGCATAGAGCCTGGCACCTACTAGCTATTCAGTTTGTCTAAATGAGTCTGTATCACCCACTTAAGTTTATGTTCAGTGGTGAGGACTTGCATGGCCCTGTGACATTTTCTTGTCCTGACATTCTGGCCTGGTTTCTCCTAGAGCAAAATGGCTAAAGCAGAAGTCAGGTGGATGGAATCTTTCCCCAGCCAAAAGGAGACAACTGATATTGGAATAGCACAGAGGACTATTCATTTGGGGTGCAAGTCTGGCTGGATGCCCCCCTACAACAAACTTTCCTTGCCCCAGTCTGGGTCTCCAAAGACTCTGCCAAGGTGAATCAGGACAAGGAGAAGTGGAAAATTCCTCATTCAATTTCACTGAGAAACTTGAACCAGAAATCAATGTTTCAGGCCCAGTCTGTCTCGTTTCCCAGACAGGACTCCCTGATTCTCCTGTCTGCCCCCAAAAGGAGTGGTAGCAGGAACAGCACAAGGCTGCTCCAAAGGCTTTTATGTGGCTTTTGCTGCTAGAAACCACCATCCCCCTCCACATGCCTTCAGACACAGAATCATTGAGAATCTGGCTTTTCTTCCAGGCAGGGCATAAGGACAATTTTTCAAGGAAAAGCACGTGTATAATTGCCGGAGAAATATACATGTCTAATTTCCTTTAAGCCCTTAAAGCTTTTTTCCTTAAATAAATCGTCTCACATGATCCTGTGACCTGAGACCTGGCAGTGGTTTCATCCTGGCTCCACGCCATGACCTCCAGAGAGAGGGCTCCTGTTCCACTTGGACACCCATGTGAACACACACAATGCTGCGTTGGTCTTCCAACAGCCAGGCCAGATGGGGTTGCTGGAGTCTATTGTCTGTAGGCCTTTTTCAAGAGTGGGGCAGGTTCCTGACAACCTGCCTGCGTTGTAAATTAAAAGGCAAGGGGGACAGCTATGTCGAGAGATATGAGGCCTGCAAGCCCAGGCAAAGAGATGACGTGGAAACCTTGAGAAGCTTTCGCATCAGAGTTGGCAGGGATAGTAACAAGTGTCTTTCACGAGCCTTTCAATTTACAGAGCAGGTCACAGATGTCCACAGAGGGAAATCCTGTCACCAAGGTTTCACAAGGACTGTCTATATAAGCTTCCCCAGGGAACTAGTCACAAATGCCATTCTGGCCCGTCCCACTTCAGACTGGGGGGTTTCTCCAGGAACCTGGGATTAACCTGCTTTCCCTGTGATTCTGATGTACCCTGAAGTCAGGGAACCTGTACTGGGTGATCAGGCCTTCCTGCTTAGACACAGCCTGTACCCCAACTTTCTCACAGAGACCTCTGCTATTCTTCCATCTGGCTCTGTCCCTCCAGGTGCCATCAGTCTAACCTGGGCCTCCTCGCCTCCAGCCCACCTGTCTCCCCATAGAGTTGGTCTCATCCCCTGCCCTTCCCAGCTCCGATATAGGGCTCTTGGTATCCAAACTGCCAACCTCAGGGGAGGGGCCAGCAGGCTGTCTCCAGGAGTGATCCAGCTGAACAGGTTCCCAGAGAAGATCTAACTCCGCCTCCTTGTCCACATGTATGTTTCTTCCTCTGTTCCCCCTGGTGTATTAACTGAGGACATTATTCTCGAAAGCAAAAGCACCTGCTGTTTCCAGACGCGGAAGCATGGTGTAGTCTCAAGAGGGATTTGTAAGATGATAAGGACTTTTGAATTTGGGAACTCACCCAAAGCTTATAACAAATTGAGGGTTATTTAAAAAGAAGTAACCGTTTTACTAAATGCTTGTAGACTTGTATATGGTTTAGAACTTTCATGCAATGAAGCGTTCGCTCCTTCCAGATATTAGCTATTCATTTAAGTGACTTCTTTGGAAATCCCTTCATGTGTAAGTGATATTTACTTGAAGTCAGGTCTGCCTATACTTAAAGGAAGCAAAGAAGGAGAACGGAAACACGTGGTTATGCAAAGTCTGGACCACACTCCTATTTCAGCTCTCACAGGTGTCGAACCTGGAGAATGTGTCTGCTTCCACCTCAGATGCTGGGTTTCTCACCTGGGAGGAGACTGTCAGAGCTCCTTCACAGGAGATATGTGCAGAACTTGAATACTCTGCACTTGATGCTGACACAGACATATCCCTCTCCTGTTTTTTAACATTACAAAATGTTTTAGACAATGTGCTATAAAATGTCTAGGCCTAGTTCCCAGTATTCTCTTCCTGGTAGTGAGAGGACCCTTCTTGAAAGAAGTGTTACTTGAGAAGAGCAGTTTCTGAGTCAATAGCATTGAAACAACAGCATTCCCCATGGGCAGCTGGGATGCAGAAGGACAGAGTATCAGGAATCAAGTCCCTTGCCCGAGTTTGACCAGATACCATGTAAGCTGCCCCTCCCCATTCTTATGATGTTGTCATAATAATCTGACTTGGTGTCCAAAGGCCCCCAGAGTCACTTCTATGTTTATTGCAGCACTATTTAGAGTAACTAAGATATGGGAATAATCCAAATGCCCCAGAACAGATGAGTGGGTCAAGAAGACAGGTATATGCACACAATGGAACAGACCCAACCAGAGGGAGATTTCTGTTTTTCTCTCTCTTAGTTTCAGCAGAAGTGATGTGAGTTAAGAAACTGGGCGGGAGGGAGGGGAGGGTTTCTCTGGGTATACCCTGTGTGGAGATGGCAGGTAAAAGACCCAAACGCCATGTATAAGCTCACTGAATGATGCATAGAACACTGGAAGAGGGACTGAAATCAGCAGAAGCAGATTCAGGTTGATGCCTCAGGCTGATGCTGGGACAGTGTTTTTGCCTTCCTTCTGAATCATTCCCTTTGGCCTAAGATACAAATGAAAATAATCCTCCATTGATCTCCTTTCATCCTTTTCCAACTCCTATCCTAGTTGTCTATCCAACTGATGATGACTCCAAAATTCACACTCCAACTGGGAGAATTGCCCACAAAACATGAGCAGCAGTTAATTGACAGTCTTAGGGAGACCCAGAGCATGGTGCTTTATAGGTACTTCTAGGATGTTCACATTTATAAACCACTGCATCTACTCTTTTACTGCCTTCAACATTGAAAGCCGGGAGGCAAGGCCCATGTGCTGGCCCACCACCACCCCTCACTCTGCTCTCCTTCTTGTCTTTTCCCCAGTTCCTGGAGACTCTTGGCTGTTCTTCAAGGCTTCATTCAATCTCTTCTTTTAGGAAGACTTCTCTGGCTTCAGAGCCTCTTCTCAATGCTAACATCATCTGTTCTCATGAAGATAGCACTTACTATATTTTACTTGAGCTCCCTGTGTGCTCCCTGGTGGCAAGAACCATGTCTCGTTCATTTTATGGTGCTTAACACCCACTAGACTGAGGATTGGCTGAAGGAAAATCTAAATTCTTTCTTCCCACTTTATGGGATATGGAACAGGCTCAATTTCACTAAAGCCAGTTTGTTGGTCTCTAAAACAGAAGCAAAGATAATCTATGTCTGCTTGTTTGAACCAATGAGACAAGGATGGAGAGAGCTTCGCAAATCCTGAAGGCCTTTGGGGGGAGAGGGTGTTGGGGAGGAGAGGAAGCTAAGCACTCTCGAATTGCTCTCAGCGACAGCCCACTGACCTGGCCCAACATATCCTCGCCATGTCCATGTCCATGTTTGGTCTTGCATCAATGGTCTGATTACAATCTGTGTGTTGGCTTTGGCCCTGTGTACTGATGCCAGATACAGCCTCCCTGCCTTTTTGGGTCCCTCAGTCATGCAGGGCGACAGCACCCACACTTGTACATGGGGTGCCTGCAAGATCATCAAGGGAAGAGCAGAATTACAGTCACTTTCTTAGGTTCATTGTATGGTTTGTCTTAATGCCCACCCACAGGCACTGGTGTGCAAAGCCATTTCCCTTCCCAAGTCCTTCATGCATGAATGCTCACGCTCTGCTCTAGCGTGGTCCCTCCTGGCAGAGCACAGGTTGATGAGTGCTCTGAGTGGGCTTTGCAAAGCTTCTCAGAGATATTCAGAAGAAGGCACCCAGGCGGACTCCAGGGAGAAGCATCCTGTGGAAGGTGACACCTGTGCTGACTCAAAGGAAAGGGCTTCCCTTTGAGGGAGATGGGGCTGGCTTCCTTGCAGCAGGAATAACTTGAGCAAAACTGGAGGTGAGAAGTAGTGAGGAAGAACAAGTTGTTCATTCGAGTGGCGGGAGAATGACGTGTAAGTAGTATGTGGATAGAGCAAAAGATAGAGCACGAGGCAGGAGACAGGCTAGCTAGACCTCAGGAGCCATGGCTTGGGTCCTGCTTCCCCAGACACCCAACATTCCCACGTTAAAGATCGCAAGAGGTATAACATCGAAACTTCCAGAAGAACCCATCCCTAGGCTCTCAGTTGAGTGCTCATTTGTTCACACTATGCAAGTTGTCCTTTACTTGCTTGTTCTGGTGACATGTCCCACCTGAGCACACAGTGCAGAGTAGTGGCTCCAGCCCCAGGAGGTCTGGAGAGATGCCTCCCGGCTCAGAGGGTTCTGTTACTGCTGCTGACGGAATATCTGCTGGGAGCGAAGGCCCCCCAGGAAGTCAGCAGCCCACACTGCTTCAATTCATCAGGCCCTACCCTTCAGTGGTTAATTTTCACTTTCCATAAAGATGTCTTTGCTTAAGGGACTGGGAGCTGAGGCATGCCTGGTGGGGAACACATGCCTCCCCCACAGCGGGCTTTGATTCCTGCTGAGGAGACACTGCAAACTTCTAGCTGTCCCTGGCCAGTGCTGTGTTTGGGAGGCTTTTGGGCATGGGTTTGCATAGCGTGCGAGAAGCCACCTGCCACATGAAAAGCACACTGGGTCCCGGCATCCCCTTCCCAGAGGGGCAATGCTGGAGAGCTGCCGTCAGCGCTCCCCACCCCTGGCGGGGCAGGCGCACGCCCAGCAAGGAGCCTGGTACTCATACAGAGGAAATGGCTAGGTAGTGAGTCAGCCAGAGACTCAGATGTTGCCCAGACTGCAGACCCACAATAGGACCTTTGTGTTACACCCCAGGAGAACCAGGACCAGCAGGAGGGAGACAATATTTCAGGCCACTGAGTAATGTTCAGGAAAGGGGACGAATCTCCACTGGAAGCGGACTCACTTCTGGGTGTCCACTAGTCTGCAGTACCGCCCATAGGGGGACCCAGGCGCAACGTAGAGAGTGCCCCCTGACCCATCTTCCACACTGCTTGTTCCCTCTGATTTTGCAGAGGTGGCTCTTTCTTCAAGGTCTGAAGGGCTTGAGACCCAGGGTATGTCCACTCAACTTTCTTTCTACCATAGTTTCAACACAACATTGAAAGGTGTGATCGATGGATGGACATCCAGATGGACGGATTGATGGACGGATTGACGGGTGGACAAACGGGCGGACGGATGGATGGAAAGATGTGGATGGATGGATAGATGGATGGATGGGTGCATGGATGGTTAGACAGATGGTGGATAGATGAAATCACTTACTCACACAATTACAGCATTTAAAGAGCTAGTCCAATGTCTTCACAAATAGAGAAATGGAGTTCAGTTCCAACCAGGTCCACAGTGAAAAGGTGGCAGCTGCAGAATTTGGGTGCCATGTTGCTGGGCCTACTTTGCTTTGACGCATGGCTGTTGTTGTGTGATGCAGAGGGTACTGGGAGGGCGTGACTGATGTGTCGTGAGACCTTCAGAGTGGGTAAAACAAGCACCGGTGTGGGGAGTGAAGGAGAGATCAGAGCAATAGGAGTCAGGTTTTCAGGTCTTCATGTGACCACAGGACATAGGTTTGCGTAATAGGAGGAAAGAGTCAACACTGTCAAGTACCTTATAAGAAGCCAGGCACAGTTATTTAACCCTTTATTAGCCAGATAAAGAAGTGACTGGGAGACCAGTGTCCTCCAGAAGAGTCGTTTGCCAGCTCAGGACATCAGCGTGGTGGTTAATTGGTGGGGCCACCAAGTGATGGTCTCAGTCTGGCAGGCCCTGAAACTGTGTTGCCTCTGCCTCTGACGCATGTGGGGACTGAGTCACGTGCAGAGTCCCATGTCCCCAAGGGGCTGGGCTGCAGCAATCGGAGTTTGCTCCCTGCAAGAAGGTGAGCAGGCACTTGCTGGGAGCATGCAATGAACCACAGGTTTACAGCCCTACTTGGGAGTGGTGATCATCTCTGGCCCTTGTTCCAGGGCAGGTGGGGTGTCACGGGGTGCACTTCTGTTCTCCGAGGATGGGACACCCAGGACAGCGAGCACAGATGCAGCCTCTCCCCTTGGCCCTTTCCATACTAACGCCGTTGCCTGTCCCACCACATTGCTTCCTTACATTTTTCAGCCCTCAGCCTCCTCTTGACAGACTATACACAGGGCAGAAACTGTCCAGGCAGGGGCCGTTTCTCCCTCTGACATTTCCCAATCTCTTAGAGACCAAAGCTCTGTGCAAGGCGGTGCTGGACCAACGTGGCGAGACCTGGTTCAGGGTTGCTCATGTTTCCTCACGCTCTTGTCAGAGTTCCGGGGAAGGGCTGTCTTTGCCTTTCAAACAGACCCAGAAATGTCACCTGGTGGCCTCCCAGCACCTCCACTTGGGCTTGACCTGGGGGGCACATCTCCTTCCTTTCTGTTTCAAGACAAACTGTACATTGATGTACAATACCATATATGTTTTAGGATGACAAGCTCACATGTTTCTCCAAAGGTATGTGATCACACTGTTCCTGACAGCAAAGTACAGATAACCATCCACTGGACTCTGCTGCCCTTAGCTTCTGGTAACTTCCATTCTATCAGAATTAAAGGGTTTGTTTTTGTCTTGTTTTGTCTGTTCATTTGCTTTGGGAAAGCCCATCTTTTGCCCAAGCCCATCGGTGTGATAACCTTAAATGGGTACATGCAAGGAGGAAGAAAGGATTAGTCAAAGTGACCATTTGGAGAAAGGTCTGGGATGCCATCAAATCTAGGTTCAAGTGTGGGGCATTGTAATCTGAATTGTTCAATTGAGGAAATGGTTCAGAAAATGAAGTGACTTGTTCTGAGTCACATAGCTAACCTATGATGAGGCTGGAATGGAACCCAATTCCAACATAAGGCCAATCATTTTCCATTCATCATGACATAGTTGTTCCTGCTTTCTGGAGTCTTGGGTAAACTTGGACTTTGCCACAGCCCTGGTTCTGACCATGCCCACCCCCTCCCACCCCTTCCACTCCCAGCCCAGGGCGTGCTCACCACACAGATGAAGCTAGCACCTCCAAGCTCTCTGACCATCATCACAAATGCCTTCCTCTGGCCACACTCTCTGTTTATGATTCCAAGCCCACTGTTGGTTGTTTTCTTCACTTTGTCTCAGAATGGCCTTCTTAAAACAAAATTATTTATAATTTATTACTTAAAAAAAATCAAACATGAAAACCATGTTAGGTTCCCTCCTTTTCTACTCCTTACCGGTGGTCTAAAACTCCTGACCTGCATGCACAATTTTCTGTGCTGCTTGTCTTTCCATGGAGCTTGTTACTCAGTCCTGCTATATCGTAAGCAGAAACCCAGGACATTTTTATGTTCAATAGAACATCTACCACAAAGTCTCGCATGTAATAGGTGCTCAGTGATGGTCTAGTAAGGGAAACAGATGCGTTTCCACTCCCTGCAGCATGGTACACACAGGCTGTCTGGACTACACCCTCTATCAGGGCAGGCCAGGGACTCCCACGCTTTGCAGTAGAAGTGAACATGTAAAGGGGTGAATGTTGCCTCCTTGTCTAGCATACTGGAAGTGGCTGAGCTAAATAATACATCGCACATGCTACCTATGCAACCAAGAGTCCATAAGTCATCACAGCAGATGCCTTGTGTGCACAGACTTTACTGCAGTACAGCAATGTCTGTGCTGATCCCCTACATTATAACAACTTGAGACCCAGTGTAGAGCAGTGATGCTGAAAACTCTACCGACAGGGCAGCACTCTGTTCTAGTGGCACATGCTTTGGTCCCAAGATGCCCTACTGTAACCAGACACAGGGCAGGCA
>NW_004567104.1:27601707-27659339 GCF_000260355.1 Condylura cristata
GATGCTGAAAACTCTACCGACAGGGCAGCACTCTGTTCTAGTGGCACATGCTTTGGTCCCAAGATGCCCTACTGTAACCAGACACAGGGCAGGCAGGGGGGCCAGAGTCTGAGAGGTCTCCTGGCTCCCAGTGAATCTTTACGCTCTCTGGGCTCTCTCCTTGCTGGTCTCCACAGCAACCTGTCCTCTGATACTGCCCTTAGCCTCTCAGTCTCTCGGCTCAGGTACGCCCACTTATGCACGTCTACACCACACTCCAGGTGCCGCCATCAGGTGCATGTATGAGGCCACAGGTGTTGGTCATTGATGCTAATGGTAGGAGGTTGGAAAAAACCTGATAGCTTCCATTTACCCCACACATATAATGGAGCTTACGGTTTAATGGGGAGAGGTGGGGTTCAGCTGCAGGGGCACAAACCCACAGAGAAGTACTGACCATAAAGCAAACAGGCGAGGGGAAGGAATATCATGTAGGGGTAGGAGACAGAATGAGGCTTAAAGGAGAGTTTATGGAAAATGCCTGCAGTGCCTGGTATATAGCAGATGCTCAATAAATAGTAACAGGTCTTGTTCTTACGAGCACATATCCAGCTGGATACACAGAGGAGTATCGACTTCGACTGACTTCGACTCCCATGCCACTTCCCCCATCTATCTGCTCCAGCCTGATTTTCTGATCAATGAGAAACACACCAAATTCTTTCCCTCCTTGGGAGGGAAAACTGTTCCTTATGCAGGGAACCCTCTGTTCCCAGCTCTTGAAAAAGCTGTTCCATTCTTTTTCTCTTTCCAGATTCAGTGTAAATGCCACTTCCTAGAAAGCCCTTTTCTGGTCACGCCCAGAATTTTTTTCTATCATGTCAGAGTTGCTAATTCCTTCTTTGTAGTTAGCAACAACTGTGATGATTTGGTCTATTTCTTGACTTTGTTAAGTGTTTCACTAGATACTCAAGTTCCAGAAAGAGACAAGCTGCTGCTGTATCCTCCACTTTTGTTCCAGTATGTGAGATGTGTTCTCTGTGTGCATGTGTGGTTGAGTGACCTCTGCCTAAGGAGCTGGGCAGGACCACCAGATAAATGCACACTTGATCAGGACTTTGGAGGGGATACCAGAGTTTCTTACCAGGGGCTGTGAACATGAAGGGCCTTCAGGACAGCTTTTCAGTGGGAAGTTTTGAGAAAGGAGACTTGAATGGGATGAAAAGCGTGTCCAGGAAAAGAAGCTCTGAAGCCAAGGTGGCATGGGGTGTTCAAACAGGAATGCATTGGGGGTGGGAGGGATGGGCACTGGGCACCTTGAGCTACCAACAGAGGCTGAGGGCTAAGGCTCTGCTCTCTTTCCTGAAACTCTTAGCATCCTGCTAAGCTGGAATATGTTTGCTAAACTATGACCTGCCCACCAGGGAGGAGGGAATCTTATGAAAAGGCCACACCTGCCCAGTTTTCAAACATTAATAATGAAAATTATAAGTATTACAGTTTACTCAGCTTCTACTGAAGCATCAACCACCATTCTGGGCATTTGACACACATGCCTGGTGAAGCCTGTCACCATTCAAGTTTGCTATGATTTGTCCCATGTTCAGAGGTCAGAGCTGGGACTCACTGCAGGGGAATAGTGTGCCCAAAGTCTCGAGGCTAGACAGACTCACACACCTGGCTGCATCTGCCTGGACAGCCGGTGCCCTTGACTGTGATCTCCTGCTGGCCCGTGTCCTTCACAGGTGAATCAATTAATTAGGTCTGGCCCTGTCTCGTGGGGCTGAGTCATCCGATGTCAGACTGCCTGAACTTGTTCTTGTCTGGGAAACTGATAGAACCTAAGCCCTAAACTGGTAATGCCAAAGGCATTGGAGGATGGCACTTGTGAACCTAACTATTTTAATGCAGAAGTTTCCCCATGTCAGACAGAAGAGCACATTACCGAGTCCCCAAGTAGCAGCATCTTTCTTGTGAACTGGGTGATATTTCACATGGAGATTCATCTTGCATCCTTGGTAGAGCCCTGAACTCTGATTTGGTGACTCGAGACACAGGGGAAACTCCAGGTCTAGCTCAGCCCTACCCTGGCTCCCTGGGCGGTGCAGCCCCTGTCTCCCTGCAGACAGGGAGAGAAATGAGGTGCTGGGAGTAGTTGCAGCTGGAGGCCAAGACCTGGTTAGTGAAAAGTGGCTGAAAGGATGAACTGCATCTCAGCACGGATCAAACCAGAGAAGTGGCGATTGGAAGCATGGACAGTCCCTGCCTGCAGCTCTACCATTGTCCAGGAGGGAGGCATCAAATGACCCAGAAACCAGCTACCCAGGTGTCCTGAGGGGAGCCCAAAAGCCTTCAGCAGGGACCACTCATCTGACCTGGGCGCCTTGAACCAACCAGGAGAGGGATTTACAAGTGAAAAAGGCAAAGGGCATGGGGTGAAGAATGTTCTCAGTAGGAGGCAGCAGGATTGCAGTGTGACCTTGGCTCTGAGGTGACAGACAGCATTAAATGAAATTCAAAAGGAGTAAAAAGACAGGAGCTGGGAGCTTGGTGGGGGTGGGGGGAGGTAAGAGAACATTGGGGTGATGACTGGGCCAGTTGTCTGAGGACTGCATCCCCCCCACCACTCACCTCCAAGAGCTAGTCACCTCAGGGTGCAGACTACAGGACCGATTATAAACTGTGCTAAGGATTTTAGACTTTATCTTAAGGGCTGTAGTGAACCATTAGATCTTTCAACTTGGAAGTGAGGAGGTTAGAGTTATGTTTTTCAAGGTTCATGTTGTAGAGTCTATTTAATTTGAAGGGGCAGTGTGGGAAGACGGGCTTGGGAACTGGCTTACAGATGAGAGATGCCTTGAACACTGTATTGCCACTGGATGTGGGAGCCAGGGGCAGATTCGAGAACAATGTAAGAAGTGGGATCAGTAGGGTCTGCAGAAGTGATTATGGTAAGGCAGAGAATGGGCGACCATGGTGGTGCTGCTGATCTATCTCTCAGGCTGGCAGGAGTGGGAAAGGAGCAGCTAACAGAGGTGAGCTGAACTTTCCCAATTACTCTGTGGCTGTGAGAGGCCCAAGGGGTCAAAACTGGCAGGAGAGAAAATCTGCATAGAGATAAAACTTTGGGGTAAATGCACCTTAAATTACTGACTGAAGTCACTGAAATAGGTAACAACAATCGAGAATATAGACAGAAGTCTGATTCAAGGATGTAAAGAAAATCACCTTTATTACCAACAAAACTTTAAAAGGCTTTTACCCAAGTTCAAAATAACTATTTAGAAATGACTTCGTATTTACTGAAATTGTCCTTTGTGGATTTCTGTTCTGATAGGCACACATAATTCTGCCACAGGTGGGGTGGTGGAGGATCCTTCTGTGTTTCTGAAAAATTCCTGTAGACACACTGCTAATCAGACCCTATTTGTCAATTAGCCTTGTCCCCTCTGTTTACCTGAATCTCAGAGAAATTCTGAGGCCTGAAACCAGGGCCATGGCCAACATGCTAGCCTCCCAGGCAGGAGGTCCTTTGCCCAAGGTCATTTGCCCACTCAGGGCCCTCGCTCAGACACAGGCTCCAGGAGGAACCAGACTCAACCTGGAGAGAATCCCGGTCCTGAACAAGCCCAGGGGTCTCCTTTCACTGTGAAGCCTTTCTCGTGAGAGAGGAGGGTGATACTGACTCCTGTTGATCTGCTCTGCGGGAGCCCTGGAGTACAATAAGCTGGACAGCACTTGGGGGGCAAAGGCTCCCCAAAGGTGGCTCGTGCATAGCCACAAACATGCTCTGTCCCCAACGGGAAGTGGCTGTGTCCATGCTGGCCTTTTTCTTGGGGAGTTCACGCCATGCTTTTCTCATATGATGGAGGAGGCCCCCACATGTGTATGCTGCCAAGTACCCACGTGGGGGAAGCCTTCCCCTCCGAGGATGGCACAGTCTTCTTTCCTGTTGAGTAGAACAAGATAGATTCTTCAAACATGCACAGCACGTTAGCTGTTCACAGTGATTCCAAGCACAGCACCCCTGTCAAAACAACAGACTTGTCCATAGCTAGTGAGTGGTAGAGATGGAACTTGAACCCAGGTCTTTTCATTTTTTCATCATCCATTCAATAATGACTTACGGCCCTACTCTTTGGCTCTACTCTTGCATGCACAAGAAAGAAAGAAAATAGTGAAGCTCATAACCACCCTCAAGGGAACCCTAGAGATCCCCTCATCTTGCTCAGTTCAGGGATCCATGTCAAAATGCCCTCCATGAGGACATCAACATCCCTCCTGGTACCTCCTTCATGGACTCTCCCACACACCCTCAACAGCACCCCTAAGTGCTAGAGGAGTACCCCACAGACACCCTCTTCATCCATCAGGTGCTGACACCCAGCAAGGGGCCCTCTTTTATGCAGAAACCTTCCTTACATCACTTAGGGCCTGAGTCCTAGTGCCAGGAAAACCCCCCAACACACCCCCTCTCTTCTCACCTTGCTGAGACCTTACTATCCCACCTGGACTCCCAAACATAGCAGGCTCCTGGGGACATCCTCCTCAGTCCTCATGTCCCAGTGGTTGATTCTAGCTGCCTGCTTTGGGCCTCCACAGAACCTCCCCCACGACATGCAGAGGCCTACCTTGCTTTACCGCATTTAATGGTGGCTGAACACATATTACATTGTGCTGCCCTGCAAACATGTCTCACTGTGGCATTACCCAAATCCTTGTAATAGAACTTTCTGCAGTGTTCTGTTTCTGTGCTGTCCACGAGGGTAGCTGTACACCAGCTGTGACTACTGAGCACTTGAAATGTGCCTTGTGGAGCTGATGAAATGCATCTTGTTTTCTTTAAATTTACCTGGTCACCCTTAGCTAATGCCTACTCTATGAGCAGCACAAGCCCAGGACGACGATGCCCTACTCTTCTGGATGCTGCCAGGGGCAGCCTGGGCTCCTTGAAACCCCACACATGTCTCTTCTTATGTCGTGCTTTATTGTAGGGCCTTAGCAAGTGCCGCATCTGCCTTTTTCAAAAGCTGGCTCTTTGTGTTTAATTATAGCTTTGACTTTCCACAGGGTCTCTGGTTTAACAGGGCCTGGGGTTTTCAGTTTCAGAGACCTGTGACTAAAGCCTTCTTGCTGACTGGACTGTGCCCTGCTCTGCAGGCTTCCCTGCCTGGAGCCCCTCAGCGTGTGCTGTCTGCCGTCCCTTCCTTCAAAAATTGACTCCAGAGAAAATACAGAAATTGTCTCCTTGATCAAAGTCAAAATCAAATCTCTGAACAGGCCAGGGCAGCCAGAGTAGAAAGCATTTTTTACTGGATCTTGGTCCTCAAGGACAGTCATGTCGTCAGCTAGGATCTAGCATACACACAACTGCCCAGGCCTGCCAGAATGTTCAGTGAGATGTGTGAAGCCCAGCAATCTGTGCTTTAGCAAGCCCTTCTCCTCAGAAGCCCTCCATCGTGGTGTGAGAAGTACAGCGGTGATGGAAGTGGGCAGAACAGGGCCAGCTTCCCAGATGAACCCAGAGAGCACCCCTGGTTCCGCAGAGGAGCAGTGCCAGGCTGGCCCAGGCCCAGAGCCCACCCTGCAGCCCACAACGAGTGTCCAGCTCAAAGACGTCTGATCTGGAATATGACATCATCATGTAATTGTTTATATTATTTACAAAATGCAGCAAAATATTCCTTAGGATCAAATAACACAGCTTTGAATTAAACAAAAGAGAAACTTCTTTTTGGGGCTTGACTTTGTGTTCAAAACTTAATTAAGGGTGACCTTTGTGCTAATTTTAAAAGTTTACAAAATTTACCTAATGAACTTGGTTACTCTCTTTGCTTCGACTTCTCTAAAGAACACACGTGGCAAACGTACAAAATGATGTAAAAATAAACTATTATATTATAAAAAAAAAAAAAAAAAGAACACACATGGCGATGGCGATACATGCAGACGTCCGTGCCAGGCTGGGTAGCTAAGACACGTCATATTCAATACTTCTCTTCTCTTGGACATTTATTTCCCCTAGAAACTTTATTTCCCCTTCAATTCACCTACCAGGCCTTCCTTCCCCTTCTCCCCACTTTGAACAAGGAAACCAAGGATGAAGCTCTCAGCAAGAGATTTTCTCCCTTAAGTGTGGGACTGTGAATAGACACACTGAAATTTCATGGTTTGGTGAAAAAAAAGCACAGGTTTATGGTCAGACAAATTAAGGTTCAATCCCAGCTCCACCTCTTACTTACGAAGTCATTAAACTAAGTCTGTTTCCTCGTTTGCTTGGCTATAACAGGGGGCTAAATGAAATAAAGTGCTGTGAGGGTTAAATGAAGCCAGCATGTGTGAAGTAGCTGGCACTTAATAAACACTTACTGTTTGTTTCCCCTTTCCTTCCCTTTTTCCAGGATCGAGGCTGGGTGTGAGAGTTCAGGTGTGAAGTCAGCTGAGAATCCAGCACAGCCACTGTGTCATGGTGTCATCTCGGGTACATTTGTTAGCTTCTCTGTTTCTCATTTTTCTGTCCCTAAAACAGGGATGGTAAAAAATAACCTCAGAGGATGGTTATGGCTATGAGAATTACAAACCTCAATACCTGCAACAGTCATAGCTAGCATTCTTGATGCTATTAATACTTTCTAGTTTCTAACTTCTATGAGCAAGTGAGACTCCCAGAGATGTGACTACTAAGTATGATGCTTTGGCTTTGGGACTTCCACAGAACACACAGTGAAGTCCATGAAATAGAGACTTCCATTCCTTCCAGAAACTATCATTCATTCCTTGATTCTTCTTTTTTTTAGTGTTCTGATGGGCTTTGAAGGGTCTCTTGGTCTATATCACATCACTTGGTGTATATCAAATGATGCTACTCATTCCATGAGATGAGTCCACAAAAACAGTTTTAAGGAAAAGGAATCAGATTGACAAAGTGATTGATTCTCCCACTTTGTTCATAAAAGATTTAGGATGACCAAGCTGGAGATACCTACCAGTTCTACACTCGTTTAGTATTTTCATTTCAGATTTTTATCTAATAAACTCAACTTTAGAAGAGAAGAGCAGTTTTGTAGATGTGGCCACTGTTATGATTGGAATCCTGTCTTTGGCCAGTGGTATAGACCACTTGGACAGTAGGGAACAGTTAGAATCCTGCTTGGAGAATCTTGGGTTACTTTTCTTACCACTGGATTATCTGAGATTGCATTTCAAGAAGTTCTCTGCAGAAATGATTAATCTCCATTTATAAGATTTGTTACCAGGAATGGGAAAAACCCAACCTTTCACCACAGCTTTCTAGGCCCTCTAGTCTCATGTTTTATTACCTAATTCCATCCTTGGCTTGCTCCTCTCATAAGAGGTGAAAAGAGAAATCGCCTAAGTAAGACATGCTCATTTCTTGCTTCTTTATGAAGTGCAGATATGTTCACTCCTGCAAGATCCTTCCCAGAACAAACCCCCCTGCCCAAAGCTGCTCTCCCAGGCATCTGTTCAGCACTATAGATACAAACTTTGAGTTACCTATTGTCATATTCATGAAGTATCTTACCAGTGTTTCACAACAGACTTTTCTGTCAGAGGTTCTTAATTCTGCTTGCACATTAAAAGAAGCCGAGGGGCTCTTAAAAAATGCAGAGACCAGGCTTCCCCACCACATCAACTGAACCAGATTCTCCAAGGTTGGTCAAGGTATCAGTATTTCTCAAAGCCCCCAAAGTGCTGTGGGGGCTGAAATTCATCCCTCCAAATGGATGAAGCTATGGGAGCCACGATGGCTCAGAACTGGAAAGAGGACCCATGTCACATGACTCTGATCCTGAGCCCTTTTTGTTTTCAACTTTATTGAGGTATAATTGACCGGTGATAAACTGTGAATATCACACATTAAAATACGCAGTTTGATGTGTGTGCACATGCAGACGCTTTACTAAAATAGAAATTACAAACATATCCATTATGTCCGCATGTTTCCCTAAATCCCTTTGTAATTTCTGCCTCCTTCTGCTCAGACCCTCTGTCTTAACTCCTTTCTGGAGTCTGAGCAATTACCAATGTGCTTTCTGTCACCATAGTTTCATTTGCATGTTCTAGAAGTTTTCATAAGTGGAATCATGAGATATGTACTCACTTTTGTCTGACTTCTCTTCGTAAGCATAACTATCTTGAGATTCACCCATGTCGTTTTGTTTCAACAGTCCTTTCCAGTTATGTCAATAGAGTTGTCCATTATGTAGCTACCCCACAAATTTTTATCCTGCCATCCTGTTGATGGAAATTTGAGTTGTTTCCAGTTGTTGGCTATTACAAAGAAATCAGCTGTGAAAATTCTTGCACAATTGATTTGACTAATATATACTTTAGGTAAAGACCTAGGATGGGAATAACCCGTTCATATGAACAATGTATGCTTAATTTTTAAAACTAAACAAATTCTTTCCCATAGTAGCTGTACCATTCTGTGTTCCCGCCAGTTGTGTTTGAAAACTCTAACTGCCCATATCTCCACTGGCCCTTGAATTGAACAATCTTTTTAATTTTAGCCATTCTTGAAGGAGACTCAGGGTGTTTCACTACGATTTTATTGCATATTTCCTTAATAATTAGTGATGCTGAGTATTGTTTCCATGCACTTACTAACCAGCCATCTATCTTTTTTGATAAAATGTCTGTTCCATTCTTTTGCCAATTTTTAACTGGGCTGTTTGTCTTCTTTCACTAAGTTGTAAAAATTCTTTATATTTTCTAGATGTATGTTCTTTATCAGACATATGTGTATGCTATAAAAATGGTCTTTCCCTTTGCAGCTTACAATTTCAACTTTGTAACTGTGTTTTGCTTTATTTTGCTTGAATAGCACATTTTTTTTTTAAGATTTATTTATTTATTCGTACAGAACTGGGGGACAGGCCAGAGATGCGGAGGGTGAGAGGATTCACCAGAGACACGGGGAGCAGAACTGGCAGATTGACGAAGTACACTGCTGAGGGGAGCAGCGGGCGGGTCAGGAGAGGTCTGCCACGCTGTGTGGTCACCTCCGGGGCAGGTGGGGATCGAACTCATGCAGAGGTGGCTTAGGCTTCTTTGTGCTGTAGTTTAACACACTGCACCACCAGGGAGGGCCAAATAGCACATGTTTTTATTTGGGTGAAGCTGAATCTATTATTTGGTCTTTTTAAATTTTACAGTTCACACTTCTTATATCAGATGTAAGGACTGTTTGCCAAAGCTGCAGTTACTAAGGTTTTCTTCTACAAGTTCTATAGCTTCAGTTTTTTATTTAAGTCTACTTTTAGCACAAATGAAAATTTGAGTGATTGCATATTGGAGTGACTGGCCAAGGTTATGATGAGTCAGACCCCAAACTGGCCCTGTCACGTGACTTTTTGTCCTAAGCACTTTTCACTTAATTTCTGGATTTAGTTGCAGAATTGGTAATTGCTCATACTCCAGGGAGGAGTTAAGAAGGAGCAGGAGAGGGAAGTCTGAGCAGGAGAAGGAAGCAGAAATTACCGAGGGGCTTGTAATCATTGTAATCAATTCCCTATGTTAAATCCTCTTTTTAAAATATCCAAGTGGTTTCTGTTTTCCTGATTCAACACCCATACGTTATCTCCACTTTTTGCACATGACTAGTCTAGCATGTTGGTTATACCTTTGGATTTGAGTGAATCTTTGTAAAATACGTTTTTTTTTTCCTTCCTGTTGTGGTTTTCACTTTCATAAATGCCAGTATGCGATATACCTCATTCTAGTTCTTTTCTTTCACTCAAAGTTTTCCTTCTGCTAAGATCTATTGTTACTGGTGCTTTACTTCTAATTCACTGTTTTTCTTTAGTACATATTTCAGGGTCCACATTCACCTCATTTTGCTTAGCCGTTCCCCTAAAGATGGTGTCTGAGATCATCCTGAACTCTCTGCTACCACATACTGCACAACTCCCTGTGTGAGTGTTTCATGAAGCATGAAAGTATCACATGCTTTCTTCAGCTAAGCACACACTTATGGTGCATTAAGGTTACTTTCTGGAATGACTGCACTTACAATGCTTGTAGGACATATTTCCTCACATCTTTACCAGTCTTTGGGATCTGATATTATAGTTTTTGCAAATCTAGTGAGGACAGATAAATTTTATAGTTTAACTTTGACTTTCTTCAGTTATTAGTGAGTTGGAGGTCACTTTGTATACTTGTTAATCTCACATTTTCCCCATGTGATTGTCTACAAGTTGCCTTCCACTATTTTTCTATTTCTTTTTTCTATTTCCTTTTCTTTTTCTTATTGGCTTACAGAGGTTTCTGTCCATTCTATTTACTAGCATAAACATAAAGTGTTTGTAATTACAAAATTTGTAATATTGCAAACATCTCTCACATGCTGCCCTTACTTAATCTTTATCTAATGTCTTTGATTGAACACAAACACTTAATATTGTTGCAGCCAAATCATCAATATTTTGTCTCAAGTTTTGTGCTTTAGGATTCTTCTTTAAAAGTCCTTCACCCCAAAATAACAAATATGTTCTCTTATAGTCTTTTCTATAGTTTCTTTTACAGCTTTATAATTTCACCTTTCCCATCGAGGTCTTTTAACTCTTCTACAACTCACCTTTTACACACATTTTTTTCTGAGGCAGAAATTCTAGCTTTTTCTTCAGAGTGACCATTTTTCCAGCACCATCTGATCTTTTCCTAATATAAATGTAGGAAGTCAATCACCCTCCCATGTGATGAAATAGAGTTCTAGGATAAGCAACATATAGCCATGACTTATCTAGATTTTTATAGTCTGGTTTTATTAAACTGGGTCCAAAAAAAAAAGAAAGATAAGGAGATAATCATGTGCTTCAAGAGTCCTCACAAGCTGGTTCCACATAACTCACTTCATCTCCTGTTACCCCACACCGAGGATCTGGACTCTTGCCAAACATACCTCTGGCCAGCCCTTCAGGGCTCTTCTCCTGATGACCTGCCTTCACACATGCCACCCCTGTGGAATGTCCATGCCAGGCCACTGCCTTCTTCCGGGCACCACATTGGCCTCTCTGAAGGCTGCTCACAGGAATCTCCCCAGAGACGGCCCTTTCGATGCTCCATTAGCACCGAAGTCTGAACTCGGCCTTAATCATCCTAGGTCCATTAAGCTCCGTGTGTGTGTGTGTGTGTGTGTGTGTGTGTGTGTGTGTGTCTGCTCACATGTGGGGGTATTCATACAGATTTGTTACTTTTCATAGTTTACAAAGTCCTCTCACATTCATACTCACCTGTACTATAAAGCCAGCAGAGCAGACAAAGCTCCTCCCGTTTACAAACAAGAAAACAGACTCAGTTTAAATCTTTTAAAATTCAGGCAGTTTACTCAAGCCATGCTGAAAGAATAAGCAATGGCTGGAAACAGATGCCAACGCTTCTAAATCCAGCACTCCTTCAGTGCTCCATTTTCCTTCTTAGTAGGGACACAATGTCTGCTCTGCCATGAAGGGCAATGTTTCTCAAGGGCAAGCAGGGTTTGAACCTCAGCAAAGCATTTATCTCTTCTGATCTAAATGAATTGCAGGCCCGGGGACCACTGCACTCGGAGCCTAGACCAACTTCTAGCCTTTGAATTGGAGCAATTAACACTATGCCTTGCTACGTTGCCGAGCCCTCTTGTAACGCTGTGCTCATCCTCATCATAGCGCTGATCACCAGTAAAATTAGATACACCTGTGCCATTACTGAGTAACACCTGCCTCTTCCACAAGTTCCACAGGGCAGGGACCCTATCTGAATGTTCTTGCCAGTATTCTCAATGCCACATTCTATGCTCAAAAAGCATTTCTTCAATGCACAAATGCATGAGTGAACAACTATTCCCTTACCTTCTCAGCCCCTGCCTGTGATCCTGTGTTGAAGAAATAAGCACCTATGTTAGCAATGCTGACACCCATCCAACTTCAAGTTCCTCTGCCAAAAAACCTCTTACTGCAGTAAACCCCTCCAGGTGTTCACCTGCATTTGACACACGCCTTTAGGTGTGGCGTGAAGGATGGTTTGCATTCCAGGGGCCAGCGCTGTAACAAGGACATTTCCTCCTGTCCAGTTTTGGCCTCACTCCTGCTGCGTTCCCTTGCTGGTCCTCCTTCCCCAACTCTGCATCCAGCACAGTGTGCCCCAGGCCTGCAAGTAAGGGTCTTCTGTGGCTCCTTCTAGATCCCGAAAACAGGCTCTCAATAGATGATGATGAATAATGAGTTCTTTATTCCTGTTGGAAGTCAGATTTTAAATCTGTCTCATAGATATGAATGGAAAACAAAGTTGACTGGTAAGTAGGAAAAAATGCTTCCCTCTTCCAGTAATGTGCCTAACACTGCCTGTGTCCAGAAATGCCAGCTATCAGAGAATAGCACTTTAGTGGTAAACAATATCTCTTGAGTGATTAGTCTGGAAGGAACAGCGGCTCTCAGCATTACATAGGATGTGAATCTGAGCAAGTGAAACACTAGAACATTCTTCAAGAGCACCCACGGCCTGCTTCCGTGGGCTTTCCATTAGATATGCAAACCAAATACTAAAACACATCCAGGGACACAGAGACACACACAGACACAGGCATGACATAATGATTTGACTGGTAGGGTGGTTTGGGACATAGGTTTTTATAGTCAGGCAATGGTTGAAATCTTGCCTCTCACATTTGCTAAGTAATTTATCTTAAGCAAGTTACTTCCTCTGACTTATTTTTTACTGAAGTATAAACTAGGATAACAACCTTTACGTCACAAGCCGTCGCAATGATTAAATGAGATAGATAAACTCAGTACCAGGAATATAGTTCAGAGCAAGAAGTCGAGGTTGTTATTAGCATCACAATGGAATGTTTAACATTGCAGAAAATTGTATGTGGATGTTAGGATGATGCATCAGAGCTATATTGTGGGGATGTGGTAGGAGAAAATGGTTTGGGGGTGTTTTACTTATTTATTTATTTTTAAAAAGATATATTTATTTATTTATCATACAGAACTGGGGTACAAGCCAGAAGTGCAGGGGCAGTGAGAGGATTCACCAGAGACAGAGTGGGGAGTAGAACAGGTTGATTGACAAAGTACACTGCTGAGGGGACCAGTGGGTGGGTCAGGAGAGGTCTGCCGCGCCATGTGGATCTCCTCCCGGGCAGAGGATCGAATTCGTGCCAAAGTGGCTTTAGCTTCTTAGTGCTGTGCTTTAACCCACTGTGCCATCAGGGAAGGCTCTGTGTTGGGGTGGGGGTGGAGGGGGTGTTTCAGAGGGGCAGTGGGGACAATGTGAGGAGTAGGTCCAGCTTCAGGTCCAGCACTAGCTGTGGTGACTGCTGAATGGTCCCAGGGGCAGTCTTGCATTTCCTCCTGATCTTATGCCATGACTGGCTTTTTTGTTCTTGACTTCCTCTGAAGTAACCTTGGACATTATGCCCAGCAGTCTGGGAGTCTGTGGGCAATGCCAGGCTGACTCGTGAAGCCCCCAGGTCTTCAACACACTTTCCAGTCAGCCCATTCTGCTCAGAGGCTCCAGGACAAAGCTTACCAGTACAATCAGATGTCTCAAACGTTCAAAGGACAATTCCTATCTTGTTTCTTGTGTTTTGATGTTGACAACACAGAGGAAATGTTTCTGGGCTGCAAAGTCTCTTGTGCTTGGGGCAAAGATGGCATTTAAGACTTGCTATTGTTCCAGATTCCACAGCCCAATTCCAGAATCACATGGCGCGGTGCTTAAATATTGGAGTGTTTTTAACAAGCTCTCTGGTGGTTGTTAGGCACAAAAAAATTGTGAAGCACTGATTTTGGACACAATGTAGATAAATCAGCCTTCCTGAGTTCACCCACATCACCTGTAGCTATCTACCATCAAATGACTAAGAAAGTAAATTCTACTCAAGAAAACAGAAAGTTGACACACTGAAAAATCCCCTTAAAACAGTTGCTAAGGTCTTCATTTAAACATAAAGATTTCAGTGAGAATTCCAATGTGAATGAGTTAAGAATAGTCATAATTAAATGTTTAAAATAGATATTTGAATTGACCTAGTATACCTTTCAGAATTTTTTGATTGCACGCAAGAGAATTAGAATCTCATGATCTTAAACACACACACACACACACACACACACACACACACAAACACAAACATTTAGCAGAAGTACAAGACTGCTCACAGGATCAGAATCAGCAAACTCAGTCTCAGAAAGCCTGAGAGCCGGGGACCTGGGAAACACCAGGACATGCAATCTAGAGAGGGAGCCGCTGCAGGGATTCAGCAGCTTCAGCAGGTTTCAGGAGCTGCATTTGTCCCTCCAAGATGCACATTCCCAAGGGAGAATGTGATTTGCTAAAATACAGTCAGACGCCAAGCAGGACCAGTGGCAGGCAGAAGTCTGCTGACCTGTGAGCCCACGGAGTCTGCACATAGAGGCGCTGGATGGTTTCTCAGTGCAAAATCAGGTGGGGCTCCCAGGCATGAGGAGATAGAGCCCAGAGGCAAAGCAGCAGCTGTGCCCTGCCTCGCAGGGTTGGCTGCTATGACCAGACTTCAGCAGAAGCAATCCAGATGTGCAAACGTTGAGAGAGATGAAAGGAAATATGAAGGCTTTCTTAGAGCAGCTAGGGGACGTTCAAAAGCTAGAAAGACAGCGTGGAGACAACAGCATGATTAGGTGTATTTGTGAAGGCCACAGAAAATGACCCGAAGTAATGACTTCAAGAAGCCTCACTCCTGGAAGCTGGCAGTGGTGGAGATACTGCACACTCTTGAAAGAAGCAGGGAGGCCCGGGATCAAAGAGGTGCCTGTGTGAGAGGACACCAAGAGAAGGGCCCCTCGCAGGTGCTGCTTGGGTCCGGAGCCCTCAAGAAAGGGCACCCCTCCCTAAAGACATCGAGGTGACCATGCGGGGTGGGATGGCCAGGGGTCTCGATGGGAGGGAGGCCTGTCAGCCTCATTTAAGCTATGGGGGTGTGAACTGTGATGGCAAGAACCTGAAAGAAGTGAAGCAAAATGTTCCAGGGTTCATCCCCCCACAAGGCCAGAGTATATGACCTTGGCAATTTTAAAGAGAAATGTTGAAAATACCAACCTCCTTCCCAAGATGTTAACTGATAATACCTACTGAATTCTAATTAAAGCCCAGGGAGAAATTTGTTGACAGCTTAAGATGCTAGGATTTCATGAACGCCTACTATGTAACAGACACAGTGCACTGAGTACTTCATGTTATCTCATTTAATCCATAAAATAATCTATGCATCTCTTTCACAGATAAGAGTTTAGATGACTTGTTCTTTGTCATACAGGTAATATATGACAAAGTCAATTTTTTTTTAAAGATTTATTCATTTGTGCATACAGATCTGGGGTACAGGCCAGAAGCTCAGGGGTTGCGAGAGGCTTCACCAGAGAGAGAACGGGGAGCAGAACAGGCAGATCGACGAAGTACACAGCTGAGGGGAGCAGCGGGTGGGCCAGGAGAGGTCTGCCGCACCACGTGGTCACCTCCAGGGAAGGTGGGAATCGAACTCATGCGGAAGTGGCTTCAGCCTCTTAGTGCTGTGCTTTAACCCGCTACGCCACCAGGGAGGGCCGGCAAAGTCAATTTTTGAGCCACATGTGTTTAACTGCAAAGCCTCTGCTAAATATTATATCAGCAATTTTTTATCATTATTCAATTTATAAGCCAATTGAATCATAAAAGTTTTATAAGCTCTTATAGCATGAAATGCATATATATTATTGTATACATAAATATAGAAGAAAATACTTGCTGATCTCTGTGGCATTTACTTTTTACATAATAGTTACATAACGAATAGTAGCTATTTTATAGATAATTTAATGATGTTTATAGAAGCATGTATGTTAGAGATACAAAACATGTGGCTATTTTATATTATAATTTTATTTTTAGCTGACCAAATCTAAAGAGAACCATCAAAAATATATATCTAAAATTCCCTTGCTCTACAGGCATTAAGAAAAATACCACCAAAATCTATAGATATAATGAGATATAATAGCTAAAGCAAGACCAGAGGCTTAGTGAC
Organism: Condylura cristata; assembly: GCF_000260355.1. Lineage (NCBI taxonomy): Eukaryota > Metazoa > Chordata > Mammalia > Eulipotyphla > Talpidae > Condylura > Condylura cristata. Next base: position 27,617,738 of record NW_004567104.1, read on the forward strand.
CCCAAGGAAGTAAAGGAAGAAGGGGTCCGTGAGAGTTACCAGCTGATTTAAATCATGAGGCCGAGGCTCTATCAGACGTGCATGGGAAGACTTATTCCCTGAAGCCACCACATCCTGCTAGAAAGTCAAGGGAACCAACATATGAAGTTCTGAAGATAAGGGAGCAACATGAATGCATGTTTTGGGGGTGGGGTGGCATTTTCTTAGAAAACCCTACTCCCTCCAATGCAGTCATCAGTTGGCAGGGAATCCAGGTAGTCTCTTTAGAATCTTCCAGAACATTGTGACCCACAATCTAACAACCTCCAGCCTACGTTCCAGGTGAAAGTTGCTCTCCCTTGACCTAGAAAGAACTTTCTCAGCACTATCAGTTTTTGAACAGCATTTGTAAAACATCTTCCACGTCAGAACACTGACTCACCAATTTCATATTTGGAAGCTGACAAGTTCCAGCACCAATGATGGTCCCCCTTAGCCGAGCGCTTTTCCACCCCATCCATTCACCCACATTCACTCCCCAGTGGTACTTCTGCGTGTCCATGGCCGACACCCAGGCCACTCAGAAGCACAGTCTGTATGTGATTCATCATCCTGCTTATGCCAGAGCTGCACTGCCTGTGCTTTATATTTGGCTGGTGCTGAATAAATACCAAGGAAAATGCTAAATAAAACCAATTCTGGGAACAGCTGTACTTAATTCTGAGTACTTAGTTTAGGAACTCTCTGGCTTATACCTCATGGTACAGATAAATCCTAGCTTTTAATGCCCATATTAGAAGTATATAAGCATATTTTCGGGCATTTTGAGTAGACTCAATAAATATCCATCAAATGTGGGAATAAATTAACTGGAGAAGGCATGCAAAGAAAGAAAGATTATAATAAACTTTTCTGCAGTTCTCAAATCAAGAAAAAAAATAATGGCGAGATTATGGATGGATGTCTCCATTTCATGCTGAAATTCATTAAAAGCCCACAATTCCATAAGTTGCATGGACAACTAAAAACCTTTGATCATTTTACTATGTTGTCAACTTAGCTGAGAAGCTGCCTTTTAAATTTTCTCAAGTTGTCTGGACTTTTAAAAATATTTTTAAGGAAGAGACCCCATTCGTGGGAAATGTTGACATAGAATTTAGCTATAAACAAATGTACTTTAATTCCTTCCTTCTAGATTGCAAAGGTCAGACTGCTTTCTAAGGTCTGGGTTTTCTTTAGTAGGGAAAATGTGCAAATTAGGAATTAAACGAAAAGTCAGACCTCCGTGTCTGGAAGCATCGCGTCTCTGCTTTTTAATAGCCCTCTCTTCCATTTGGTTTGAGATAAAGTGGCCCCAATTATTTTAGAATCCTTTAAAGGAAAAGATATCCATAAATTAAGTCCCAGCCCTCTCCTTATTTCCCAGAGAAATTAAATTCTTACCTTAAATGACTTCAATCGCATTGCACAGTAGCAGACAAAACTCTCTTCTGTAACATGACAAAAGACGGACACAGCAGCACAGAAATTTGGAGCTAAAAAGATAAAGAGAAATAGATATAAACACACACCCCACTAGCAAAATTCAATAGTAAAGATCAAAGCTAAACTTTCTCCTTCACAGAGCTCCTGTTAAGATTTTTTTCTCTTCTGCACCATAATCTGAGTCTCGGATACTTCATTCCTATTCAGCCTCAAGATCAAACAGCTCACACACATCTGCTGGCGCAGTTTCTCTTTTTTTTAAAGCATTCAATAATTGATGGGGGGTGAGAGAAGAGGAGTTTGAACGTCACATAAAGGCAGAAGAAAAATACGTCCGCTCATTCCTTCTGTCCATGGAAATGAGGGACCTGGTGGGAGGGGTGTGTGTGTGTGTGTGTGTGTGTGTGCGTGCGTGCGTGTGTATGAGTGTAAATCTTTGTAAGAGATAATACCAACATGTTCCAAAGAGAATGTTCTCAGAATATTTGCCCTGGTCATTTAAAATTATCTTTTTGGAATAGAAAATTTTGCTTTATTCCATCTCTCTCTGTCCAGGTAGAGCCCTGCCCTGACCCAAAGACCTGCACGGGGTCTTACACAGGAGCTCGGTGCAGTGCAGCAGAAGGCAGAGCAGTTAGCACCCAACAGAGATCTTCTGTTAAAATGCAAGGTAAGAAATGCTGGATTGTGACTAGGCTAGAGGGGCTTCCTGGAGGAGGTGACAAACAGGTTTCCTCAGGTTTTGCTCTAGGTAGGTGGACATATCACAGGCAGAGGGACTGACGGGAGCCAAGTGGTGTTAGAAAAATACAGGAAGCTACAGTGTAACTTGTTTACAGTTTACAGGGACAGGGATTGGGGAGAGATGAAAAACACAGGCATGTTCAGGGTCCAGCGTAACTGTGATGATAGGGCTGGGACTGGGGAGATTGTGGAGACCAGTGAAAACTCTGGTTAGGGGAAGGAATCAAGGACACCATATATGACATGTTGCTTTCTTTATTGTTACTTCATCTTTCCTCTAGTCCTGGCCACACCTATCCCTACATCTTCCCAAATCACATCCTTCTGTCTCCAAACAGAGACAGTGGCATGCTGGGATTATATGCATAATGCAACTCGAGAAGAGTGATGTTCAGGGAAGAAAATATCAAAATAACCTGGGGAGCATTAAGTCTAAATGATCTCCAAGGCATGACTTTGTAGTCCCATCTATTACCTTCTCTGTGGGTGAGTTTTCTTTCTCCAAGAGCCTTGAGCCTGCTATTTAAAGGCAAAATCCTGGTCCCTCCATCCCTCTCATAGACATCCTACAGCCAGTCCATTGTATCAGTCTAATACATAATGCCAGCTGCTCTAACAAATACCACCACATCCAACCCCTAATCTCAGTGGTTTCATACAATAAAAGTTTCTCCTGCTTGGGGAAAGTCCGGTGCAGGTCAACACCTCTTCTGTTGACTGTCAGCCCCAGGGACTCAGGTTCTTTCCATCTGCCACTAACCCCAGTAGGCCTCCTCCCCTCTGAGGACTTCAGGTAGTTCATTTGCAAGAAGGTGCTAACAGACCTTGTCCAGGTACCTAATAGGGTTATTGTAACTCTCAAATTCTTGGTACAGGTTAATTACAATTACAAAAGCAGTTAACACTTGCTAAATCCTTCCAGGGCAAAAGACACCAACTTCGTGTTTTATATGCATCATTTTATTTAATACTCAATCATAACAACAACTGAACAAAGTTCTACCATTATTATAATTGCTCAATTGTTTTGTTTTTTGCATCCAGTGAGGTTTCTTTGTAAGACTATTCCTTAAAGATGTCCATGTATTTCTTCTTGCAGGAATGTTCTGCTTCAGTTATCAAAATGCTTATGCTCTCCCTTCATTCAGGTATCTGGTCTCGGGTCCTTCATTAGGGAAAGTGCTATGCTTCACTCTATCTATCCGAAGTATTACTGTCACTCTTCTTTATCTGTGGCCTTGTTTTCTTCTTTCCTTGTAACATTTTAACCCTCTGACACACTGTGAGTATCATTATTACATCTTCAGTGCCTAAAACAAGGCTTAGCACATAGTAGGTGCTCAGTAAATACTTGTTGGGCCAATGTCATTCAATCCTTATGATGCAAATTAATGTGAGAAAATGGATGTTTGTTATTTGACTTTTCTTTCTCTCTGCAGAGAAACTGTATCCATATCACAACTGTAATATTTACAGGGCTCTGAGTCTAAAACATTGACCTCTTTCGAGTTTAGGGTGAAGAAATCTACCCGCTGCAATCTGTCACTTCTCTGCTGGTAAAGGGTTAGTTAGAGGTGGAGCAGGCTGTCCTCACGCAATTCCCAGGCATCGGGGTTGCCTGTGTGAGCCTTAATCAAGTTATCATATCTGGCCAGTGTCTCCTGGATCCCGTCACTTCTGAATAGGAAAAAATTTGCAGACAAATTTCTAGCAGCAGGAAATTGGTGCTCTCCTGCAAGGCTGCCTGAAAAGCACCCGCAACATCCGCCGTCTCTCTCCCACTCCTGCTGGGAGGCGACTTTGAGCATCTGGCTTTGGGACTAGGGGTTCTCTGCTCACTCGTTTGCCACCTCCATGCCCCTTCAAATGCTGCTCAGGTAACTGCTCTGCTCTGGCAAGATCTAGAAGAGATATAACTCCATGTCCAGGCTGATGACATCTCTCTGATTTGCTCTCCTGAACTGCTCTCAACAGAGGGAGGACTCTGTCCAGAAATTGAGAAACCTATCACCACCAGCAAAATCTGTCCTCCTCTTTGTCCCTGTGCTAAGGGCATATGATTAAGTGCCAGGAAAGCTCACTTTGACTTTTGAGAGCCCTCTATCAGCTCTTCCAGGAAGGAAGGGTTGTGTTGCTTTCTGTCTGTATCTTAGCTTTCTGTGGCCAATGGTATTCACTTTTTTAATGAAAACTGTGAACAGAAACAAAAAGTACTTTTCCCCCTTCATCAGAAAGGATTTTTTTTTCACCCTCAGAGACAGTTTTGCTGGAGAAAAGAGCTGAGAGGATAAAGATATTGGCAGAGCTTAATGCCATAAATCTGATTAATTTACCTTGTGACACCCTCAACAAAAAAGTTAAGGGTCAGAGTCTTGCCTGCAAGCTGACCTTTCACCTGCAGCCAAGGCAGTCACAATGGGGGCCTGGGCCGCCTTTCACAGCTACCTGCTGCTTCCCACAATGAGATTGGACACAGTTTTCAACATGATGGAGAACACCTCCAGAGCCAGGGCCTTTGTTCTTCCTGCCTGCCGAGTAGAAAGCATCCAGGCCAATGTCTTCTCCTTTCAGTGTCCAAATACGACCAGACAAGAGCTTGCATCTTGGAGGCACAGGAAGGAAGCTAAAGTAGGGAGACAACTCTGACTCACACCAGGGATATACTTACTAACTTGCAGAATATGCAAAGAGGAAAACATCTTGGTCCTTAACCTACAGGAACATAGGAGACCATGTCACTAAAGGACCACACCGAACATACAGAAGGTTCTAGATGCATGTCTACAGGATGCTCTTTGTCATGCTTTGTACAAACAAAGACATTATAAGAAATTGAGCCTGTAATTCCAAACTGAGGAAACTTTGAGAAAGTTTCCCATCAGGCACTGAAATTATGCCACACCACAAAGGGGATGGCAAATCGAGTGACCCTCCCTCTTTTCACGTTTCTGTTAAAAACCACTTCACACTCATCAAGACCTTAGAGGCACAGCCAGCTTTATGGGGGCCCAGGGCGTGGGAGTTCTTTCCAAGAAAGCATGGCCCCACTGAGGACATGGCAGGGATGTGTCTGCTCCTACAAGTTGCCACTTTGTGTTGCAGACAACTCGTGCTGCTTTCTAGTTTTGCGTTTCATCTCCACTTTAGCAGAATGTTTTCAAAGAGGGGAACATCTGGCAGCGGGACATAATGAAATGGGAACCAGATGCCCAGGCAAGCACCACCAAGAGCTAGTTATCCATGGAATTAACCTTTTGTTCAACATTTGTTTTGTGGTGGGGTTGTGCTATGTTTTTAAATTCACAATTCTCCCAGCCTCTTCTAAAGACACCCCGTTTTTGCTGATTCAGCACTTCACACACCAGGCTGAAAGCCGTTTCGAACAGCTGGCAGCCATGGGGGCTTAAAAACGCTCCAGTGGGCCATCCCGTCTGGCTCCCCATAGATTTATGAAGCCACAGATAGGCCCAGGTGGGCACATGTGAGAATCCCAGGCAGACCCACTGCCATCTGCAACTGGAACTGTGTCTAGACTGAAGGCTAGATGCACTCGCCTTCCAGATTCACTTTGAAACAGCTCAGAGTGTGAAAGGAATTTATTGCCACTGAAAGGTCTGGGGTGTGCAGGCAAAACACCAGGAGTTTCTCAAGAAGAAAGAGGAGTGGGAAGGAAGCAGGGAGGGGTTGGGGGAGGAAGTGAAGTGTACCTAACAGAGCTTGAATTGCTGAAGTGGCACAGACCACTGCACCCCTCCTGCACACTTGTCTGGTCCCCTGAGTGTTAGTGATGGAAGCCCTTTGGTACAGCCCTGCTCATTAGGCAGCTGACGCCCTGTGGTTCAGCTCTAAGAAGGAACGTGAGTCCTCACATGTCCCTAGTACTAGGGGCCTGAGAGGGGGGTGCATGTTGTTACTGTTGTTATTTTACAGGGTTTGCATGAAGCCCAAGACCTAAAACAGATTAAAGTGGACTGTTTCTGGTTGAAGTAGAAGTAGACAGCAGGAAACCCACTGGCTGAGAGATGTCTTCTACCGACCCCCGCCAACAGCACTGATACCCTTAGGTGACCCACAAAAGACACTCAGGTTGAGATGAATCCATGCTAAGGCCCAAGTTGGTGGAAGGCACTGAGGGGAGGATTGACTCACGTGAGACAGCAAAGCTCTGGCACCAGATACGGGTCTTCGCTCTCTCAGCCAGAAGCCTTTCCTTCCCGCCAAGTAGGTGTGCATCTGGGTGTCACCACTTTCTGATTCTATAGCAGGGGGTGGATGGAGGCATCCACAGTTACAAGCGAAAGGAAGCAGCTTGGACTGCGGGCCATCTCGGACCCAGGCAGCTGAGGACTCCCTCCACATGCGGTTGAAATGTTCTCAAACCACGGCAGCCCAGGTTCAAACAAGCTGATTTCATCTGGGCACCATATGTCTGGCATCATAGAGGCTACGTTTTACATTGAAAATATAAACATGATAATAAGGAGGAAAGCTGAATTCACTTATCTATTCAATGCGTATTCAATGAAGGATGTATGGTTTATTGATTAAAAGAAGTAAAAGAGAACATCGAAATTAGACAACGGCACATAATCCTCCTTGTGATGTGTGGTTCAGCCTATCTGCAACAGGATAACCTTGACACTTTGAAAAGTGTGTCTTGGTGGAGAAATCAATGCACGAATTTGATATCATTTGAACAGATGAACAACGTGAGTAAAAGAAGTTTCTTGGCTGTTAGAAAACACTGTTTTGGAAGATGATCCAGACTAGCAATTTAATACCAGATGTTGGCATCTGGAGAGAACTTGATTTGACAATTTGTCAGGAAATATGAAGAAAACAAAACTGGCAGTTAAGAAAAAAGTAAAGAACTGTTGCCATGGCTTCATGCAGCATCTTGGAATGCCTGCAAACCAGAGTTGTGCACTCATGAAGCTGCAGTGATCTCTAGACCAGTCTGAGCCCAGGAAGGTTCCAGAAGGGTATTTGAGGGTGAAGAAAGGGAAGGTTTTTGGTAAGCTCATGAGGCTGTCAGTGGTGGGGGGAAGCAGGCCAGTGGAGCTGGCTGGTCCCTGTGATGTGGCTGCATTGCCGAGAGGAAAGGGCTCTCCTAACCTGTTATTATAGCAGCTGTGGTTGGAAGCAGCTGACAGCGAGGCGCTGGCACAGCGCTCAGGAAGCGGGCTGACCCCGGCCATTAGCACGAGCGGGAATAGACAGCTCTTTTCCCAAGCTCTACAGCCAGGACACACAGCGACAAACACGCTGAGCAGTAGCACTGTCCTGGGCTCTCACACCTTTTCACAGACAGATAGAAAGTTGATGCTGTGCCTTCTTGTCTCTCGTTAGAAATTCATTCAAAAATTACTTTGAGGTATAGTTTACATGGAGTGATTACCAAGTTCCTCATATTCAACCAAGACACAAAACGTTCTATTCAGAAATTTCCCTCATGCTCCTTCCTAATCAGTGCCTGTCCGTATCCATGCAACACCCTAGGTAGATTTGCTCTTCTAGAAAGTTGTTTCAAAGGAATCACACCACATGTGCTTTTCTGTGAGTGGCTTCCTTCACTGTTTGTTTCGGAGATTCTCCCTCCTTTCTGAATAACATTCCATTGCTTGGCTATTTCACAAGTACTATCATTTGCTGTTTATCTGTTCACCTGTAGTCAGACACCAACTTTCAGCTGCTACAAATATCAATGAGTGTGAACATTCCTATAGAGGCACAGTAGACATATGATTTTAGTGCTCTAAATACCTAGGAGTGGAACTGACAGGACATTGAGTAGATATATGTTCAATTTTTTAAAGAAATATTTCCAAGGTGCTTGTCTAGAACTCCAAATGTACAGCATGACTGTCACAGTGGTTCCTACGCTTGGGGATGGGTGCGTGGCTCAGAGCAGAGGTGGAGACATGATCACAGGCAGAGACATGAGTGCGGTATAGGACATTCTAGCCTGCAAGTAGGGACATCCAGGTCATTTTCTGCTGTAATGCCTGTGTCTCAATTTCCTTCTCTTTTGAGTGAGTAGGTTGAACAAATAATGTCCAAGGATATTTCTAGTTCCAGTATGACATAACGAATCTTCTGCTTCATATTTTCTGGGGAAGCAAAACAAAATACATTTTAGTTATTACAGTCTTCACATACCAATATCTGTTACCATAGGGGAATGGTGAAGTAGAGAGCAAAGGTGGATTATGGTTGCCTTGGTGGTGGGTGTGGTGTGGTAACGTACATCTGAAGAGATGTGACCCTATAGCTCTCAATCATATACAGTGTTGTAAATCAACATTACCTCAATAAAAAAAAAAGTAGTTGGAAAAAGCCAACAGAATCTGATTAATAACCCACTTATACAATCAATAGCTTGTTTGCTAACAATTTCAGTCCCTGTGTCAACTATGATACTTCCAACTGCAAGTAACTGAAAATTCGATTCAATTTGCTTTAGCCAATAAAGAGGAGATATTGGCTCATAGATGTGAATCAAATCCAAGAGGTAGAGACCTAGGATAAGACAAGGAAAGACCAGGGCTTCCACCCTACTTTCTGCAATTCTCTTGGCTTGGTGTCCTTCCTGTGATGGCTTCCTTCTTAATTTGATAACAAGATGGCAGCAGTTCCACAAACACTGCCAAATCTTATATACTACAGAAGAGAAATGATCCTTTCCAGTACAGCAGTCCTCAGATAACACTGTTTTATTCAACATCAATTTATTAGAACATTGACAAGAAGAAAACAATTCCAGAGGATGCTGAATGAAACATTGAGGAGGGCCTGCTTTCACTATATATCATTTCACTTCAAGTCTCAGTTGACAAGAACCTATTGATGTTGTTGAATGTGGACTTACAGTAGTTCTTTTTTAAGAATGAGGAAACGCCTTTCCCAGAAGTTGCTAGAAAATTTCCCCTCATGTCTCATTGCATTAGGTTATATGCCTTTTTCTGACCAATATTTGTGCCATGAGGTTATGTGTACAGGTTTGGACTCTTAAGCCACCAGTGTGACCCATTAAACTATCAGTCTCTTAAAGTTGGCAAGATCAGTTTCTCCTGAAGCATACAATTTTGTGGAGATGGGATAGGCAGCGGAAAACTGGGAGATTGGGGAGGGTTTGAGGGTTGGTGAAGATGGTTATTACATAGGACTACAGCATCCATCGAGACCTTCTTCACAGGTATAGAATTCCTGAATCAGGGGTAATTGAGGGGAGAGTGGGAGCATGGTAGAGCAAATATAATCACAAACCAGTTGCAGCTCCTCTGATCAAATGGTAAGCCTGTTTCCCCTTCCCTTGAATCTGGGCTCATCTTCTTCTGACCAATAGTGTGCTAGAAACAGTATTGTCGTGTGCCCTCTTTGCGACTTCTTCTTGCATCACACCCAACATCATATAAGGAAACCTGGACTAGGTAAGCGGATGGTTAGAGCCCTAGCTGGCAGGCAGCAGGAGCGACTACTCATAGTTCCTCCATCCCAGTCCATGTCAAGTGACTGCAGTCACATGAGTAACTTGGGCAAGAGCCGAACTTCCCACAGAATCATGAGAAATACTGAACGATTATTTTAAGTCTCTGCCTTTGGGATGGCTTATTATATAGCACTGGGGAACTGAGTCAGGAAGGGCCTTTAAAACTGAGCCTGTCTCTCCAGTGGCTGATTGTCCACTGAAGCTGTTCAGCACACTGATGACTTGCTGAGGAACAAGAAAACCCCTTCCATTTTTTGAGAGTTCCACTGGGATGTTTCCCTCCAGTGGGATCCACTCAGCCTCCCCCTGAGTCCATCTCATTCTGCGGACTTCACCTAGCATTCTCCAGTTCCCACAGTTCATTTGGGAATTGTAGAAAACAAATCCACTCCTCAACTCACTGGGAGCCTTTCTGCTGTCTGCATTCTTACCTACCTATAAAAGTTCTTTCTGCAAGTTAAACTATACTAGTCTTCAATGATTTTATGCCAGATGGAAGGAGGGTGATGAGTTTGAAGGATCAGAACAGTGAAGAGGACTTGCAATGACCTGAGGGGATCCTGTAGCCCTGGGCCATGGCTAGACCATCCCCCAAGCAGGACTACCCAGGCCTACTGGACCACTAGCCAACCTGATCAGTGGCAATGTGAGTTTCTGCAGAAGACAGTTTGCTGGGCTGCTGGAAGCTAAATGGGGTCTGGAGGAGAGAGCAGCAGGGTATCTGAGTCTTGAAGTCTAGGAGACTGGTTCTGAGATGTGTGGAGTGGGGGGTGGGGAGTGTTTTATTGGGGGGGGGTAGGGGGCTATCAGGAAAAGAATAGGAAATATTAGGCAAAAATCAAGTTAGCAAAACAGAAGAAATAAGCAGCAAGAGTACCCAGGCTTTGGTCTTAATTTAAGAGGAATGTAGCCAGAAAGAAAGGCAGAGCTGGTCTCACTAGTTGCTGCATGAAGTTGGAAGTAGACTCAGGCCCAGGGCCCTCCCTGGTTTCATAATGGGTTAAAGCAAAACACTACAAAGCTATCCGCTGCTGCTTCAGGGAGCTGATCCACTGCTGCAACAGACCTCTCCTGACCCGCCCGCTGCTCCCCTCAGCAGTATACTTCATCATTCTGCCTGTTTTGCTCCCCACTCTGTCTCTGGTGAATCCTCTCACCACCCCTACCCCTCTGGCCTGTACCCCTGTTCTGTATGCATAAATAAATAAATCTCTTTAAAAAGAAAGAGAGAGAGAGAGACCCAGCAGACAGATACCACCTGAGAAATCTGCACCCTGGAGTTGCTGATCCAAGGACAGGATAGAAAAGTCAACATGGTTTACAGTATCCTCTGGCTAACTTCAAGCTCACGAACCCCATCCCCCTACCCCCCCACCCCCAGCAACAGAGGAGACACCCATAACTTCAGGCCTAGGCAACCAAGGTGCAAGGTGAGTACGTGTGTTGCTGCAGCAGCCCTTCAGTGTCCTAGCACCAAGCCACATTTCTGTCTTCTCTTTGTGCTATGGAGCGTACTTGAGCACAGGGCTTCAGGAGGCCTCAATAAATATTTGTCACAAGAACCTCGCTGCAGTCAAACAGAAACTGCACGTTGACACTCTTGAGGAAATTACTCCAAACTACTCCTCAGCAACCTGAGGTTCTCAGCACTTCAGGTGGCCTCTCACCCTCACCTCTGGGCCTCAGCAACTGACAGGTGTATGTGTGTGTGTGTATTCTGGGGGGGGGGGGGGTTTGTTCTTGGACTGTGGCTCTTTTGAGGGCACAGTGTTGCGGTTAGAAGTCACAGAAAGTGTGTCCAGTATCTGACTCTACTGAGGCCCTGCTTCCAGCAAGTGGGGAAAGGAAGTGTTCCTAAAAGTCCCCAGCCAGACCACAGGCTCAAAAGCCCAGAGGGCAGGCAATGGTGTATCAAGAAGACTAATTTTATATTTTATTCTGTGGAGACACCAGTGTCCTCCCTAGGGGCACAGGGTGGTAGAAGGGAGGGATAGAGGGATATCTTGTAAACAGCCTGGGGGAGGGGGGTGGGCTGGGGCAGACCAGCCAACCTAAACCTTAGAATGAACTCCAACTTAGGTTCTTCGGCTTTTTTTTTTTTTTTTTTTAAGGATTTACTTATTTATGCATACAGAGCTGGGGTACAGGCCAGAGGTACAGGGGCAGAGAGAGCATTCACCAGAGAGAGAGTGGGGAGCAGAACAGGCAGATTGTTGAACACTGCTGAAGGGAGCAGCTGGCAGGTCAGGAGAGGTCTGCTGCGCCATGTGGATCAGCTCCCTGGTGGGGAATTGAACTCGTACCACAGTGGCTTTAGCTTCTTAGTGCTGTGCTTTAACCCGCTGCGCCACCAGGGAGATCCCAGGTTCTTCAGCTTTTATCATAAAATATGAGGCCTTCACTTTCTTGGTTAGCTGATCATGATATCACAAGCTACTACACATAACCCCCCCCCCACACACACACACACCCTGAAGAGTAGATATTTACATGGGATTTTATTTTTTTTTTCCCTCATAGACGATCATTTCCACATCCCTGGACCTGGAAATGAGAATACAATAATTAGCAAATGACAGACTAAATTGACCCCCATTTTTAGAAAATATATCAAGAGGTCATTGCAAATCTTTAGGTGGGAATTACAAGAATACACTCCATTTAAAATTTAATGAGGTGAAAAGGATGCGACAAGTGTGGGGCTCTAAGAACTGTGAGTGCTGAGGTGTGTGTTAACAACCAGGGTCACTGCTACTGCTGTTTGTCTCAACGCGTGAAGATGTTTTTAATAGGGATAAAGAGAGTAGAGCCAGCTATTCACATAGGGTGAAACTATTATTTTTTAAAGTAATCCTAAAATGTCACACCACAGGGCAGCAGGGTTGAGCAGAAGAAAGTCATTCAGTGAATGTTATCCCACAAGAATGCTGAATTATCAAATCCAAAGAAAGCCTTTGATAGCCATTATAGAAAAAAAAAAAAAGTATCCCCCAGGGAACCAAAAAATCTTTGAGGTGACAAATCTGAGGCTTGGAGTAAATAAGTGATTTATCCAAAATCAAAGTCATTTATTTCCCATTTATTTCCCATACCACAGAATCACCAGGATTTCGACCATCTAAAGTCACTATAGCCAGAACCCACTGCTGTAGGCAAAGAAAGGACCAAGCGCTACCCCAGTGCCAGAAAGTCACAGGGCAGTCAGCAGCATCCAACACTTTGGTCCACTCATGAAAGTGTGGCAGCACCATAAGGGGTAAATCAGACCAGCTCCAGGCTCTCAGATCTTCATGTGCAAGGATGCATAGGAGCCAGGGTGGGGAAGCACTGTCCCTTCATTTATCTTGATGGCAGGAGTATTTTTGCCCTTTGTGTAACCCCAAAGCCTTAAGTCTGAGGCAAGGCAAAGTTTGCAAAGACTGTCTCCAGGCTGTAGGCTTTGTAAGTGCTTTTGCAAAGATTAGGCTGTTTGATAAACAGATAAACTTGGAGCTTGAAGGGACTTTAGAGTTTGCCCAACTCAGCTCACTCCAGTTTTTTTTTTTTTTTGTTCTTAAACAGAAGAGCAAGTTGCAGCTCAGAGGAGGCTAGAACCTTCTACTCAAGGACACACAGCAACAATGAGAGTACCCTGTGTGGCATAGCCTCACCCAGGAAGGCTGGATTCCTGCAAGGGCCTGAGAGCCCTCCTTCCATTTTGGGCCACAGGACTTCTCCCGCCAATTGCAGCCCCTTTTGCATGAGGAGAACCAGGAGCTAGAAGCATACTGCTGTCAAGACAGTCAAGTCCTTGGGAGTTAAAGACATTCCCATTCTGACCTTGTTTAAAAAAAAAATGGTGGTGAGGAAACACCTAACATGCTTGCCCAACTGGACTATGCCCCATCCCAGGGCAGGAACTTGGGAAGCCCCCTTTTCAGCAAGCAGTTCTGATGACTCCAATAGTCAGCAAGTTTAGGGAGATTTTCCTGAACAGATGAGGAAGCTGTCCTTCCACTTTGTCTCCTGGGCGTGCCGTTCAAGGCTCTTCAGCGCCAGGCCGCAAGCTGCCTTTTCAGCCTGATTTCCTGGGTGACTGCCCTTCACATTCTTGTGCTTCAGGATCATTGAACTTTTCAGTGTTTAATAAACTGCATTCGTGGCAGTGAAAGCCTCCAGGCAAGGAGAGCCCCTAGAAGGCCACGCAGGCACCATCGTATGTCTTTTTTTCAATTTCTTTTAAAAAACTGTATTATTTTGTATTGGGGTAATGTTGGTTCACTACACTCAGCCCTCTCAGATGTCTGTCACCACACCACACCCACCACCAAGGCACCCATAGTCCACCACCACAGTCCACTAGGCCTCTCCCACCTTAGCTCTCCATCCTGTCATCCCCCTCAAGTAGCGGATGTTGGTTTTAGAAGACAGTATAATGAGTGTATCTTTGTTTTGCTTTCTCAGAAAGTGATGAAGCAGGAGATTCATTGTGTCAGACTGGAACTAGAACTATCCTTGGATATTATCTGTTCAGCGTCCTCACTCAACAGAAAGAAGCTGCGACCAGAAACATAGCCTGGATAGCTACACTCCCAGGCTGAGTATAGTGATACCAACTTATTTTATAACAAAGACTCTAAGGGGTGGGGAGGTAAATAACTTGTTTAGGGATCAGAGACCAAAGCCTCATTCCAGTCACGTCATAGCACTTCCATGACAGGACTATTTTTCTCATATCTATCTCTGTCAATACCATGTTCTCTACAAAAGCATATTCCAAAAGTCATGCATGCTTGATAATGTCCTGCTCATTCCTCCAGCCTCTGCTTCCTTCCAGGGGCCTGCAAATTTATGCTAAATATTGGAGATGATCTAAGACCCTTCCCTCTGGTCCCTGTTCCAGACACATATGTGTGACAGCAAGAGATTCCTATCTGATATTCCTCTCACTCCATAGAGCACCAGGAGTGATTGCTTTAAATATCTGTCAGATCATGCCCCACCAGTGTTCATAAGCTGCAGTGACTCCTGGTCTCCTGAGAGTCAATTTGCTTCAGCCAGGGCAGTCTCTGGCCTCATACCTATTTCTCCCCTCCTTGCTCACGCTGGCCTTCCTTCTGCTGTTCCTCCAAGATGCTATAATACTGCTGTCTCAGTGTTGCTGTTCTCTCTTCATAGAAATCTTAGCTATCCACATGACTCTTAGTACCTTTAGGCCTGCGCTCAGAAATCACTTCCTGACTGAGGCTTTCCAGAACTATCCTGTATTGGGAGGTAAATTCTTCAGGTCTACACACACATGGAGAGGCCACGGCCCAGTGAGGAAAACAGTATTGAGAGTTTTTGTGAGCCAATGGCCATCAAGACTGGAACCTGGATCTTTCAGCCTCTTCTCAGCCCCTCTGCTGCTGATTGCTTTGACCAAGGGTTCCTAGCTAACTCTCTTCTTAATGTGTGAATTTGTCTTATTTCTATATGCATAGGCTGTAGACTCCAGGTAGAGATCTTGACACAAAAGCGTTCGTTTCCTTAAACAGAGTGGGAGAGTGCAGAGGGAAGTCAGGACCATGGATCTAGTTGGCCTCTCAGATTCCTTTTGAATTAAATAAGCATTATGGGGTTTTGAGCTTTTGTTGCCTGACAACTGCTCTCAGGAAGACCCAAATCAAGTAGAAGCTAAAACAAATGAAACTTGAGGACCATTTATAAGAAAAAGAGCACAAAACTTTGCAAATTATAAGATAGTAGATACAAACAGATCACTTAGAAAACCGGTAATTACCAAAATTATTTAAAATTCAAAAACAGCTTTGTCCTCTTAGTAGCTGTTTACCTTTAAGATTTTTTTTAACATGTATTTCTTACTAACCACTCTCTGATTGTCTCTTAAAGTGACAATAATTTTGTCATATTATGTTGAGCAGCCTGTTTCCTCCAGCATAGTTGTTTGGGGTTTGTTTCTTTATTGCTGAAAGTTACAATGCACAAAACTCACAACTCCTTGGGCCCTCCCTGGTACGCAGTGGGTTAAAGCACAGCACTAATGAAGCTAAAGCCACTTCAGCACAAGTTCAATCCCCAGCCCCGGAGGTGACCCACGTGGCACAGCAGACCTCTCCTGACCTGCCCACTGCTCCCCTCAGCAGTGTACTTCTCAGTCGGCCTGCTGTGCTCCCCACTCTGTCTCTGGTGAACCCTCTCACTACCCCTGCACCTCTGGCTTGTACCCTAGTTCTGTATACATAAATAAATAAATCTTTAAAAAAAAAAAAACTAACAACTCCTCACTGGGCATACTTCTTTTGTGGCACTCCTTCAGGTGTGCATCTGTACACACAGAATGTGGTGAATTCTAGTCCACACAATTCTCATCTTAAAAGAAAAACCAGATGGTCAATTCATAAATATAAATAATGCCTTATAAAGTATGGCCCAGTCGGCTCTCTCTGGGCATCACTGAAATGGAATCCTCCATCTACAGTTGTATACATATGATGATTAGACTATTTTCCACAGGCTGGTGTTTAGCTCCAGATCTAGCCACACTTGCTTCTCTCCCATTCTCCACAGACTCCAGTGTGCAGGTCTGTGCTTCAGCCTCAAGGCTCTTGGGTCTGCAGCTCCGCATTGGGACAACAGGTGAATTGCAAAATGGATTCCCTTTCCTAGAGTCATCGCTATGGAATAAATATTAAAAACAGCTTAACTGTGCACAGAGGACATGGCACATAAGGACCTCCCACAAGCCCAAGCTAAGGTTCTCCCTAAGGTCCTCTTTGCTAGGTGCCCCCTTGCTCCTTGACCAACTTCAGTACCACTGGACTGCCCAGGGGAATGATGGAAGGGAAGTCAGAGTGGAAAGAGTTTTCTTAACCCATCATGGCTAGAATATTTGAATTTTTCAGACTTTACCAAGACAAGTGGCAGTGAGAACACCTTGGACAGACTGATGCAGACAAACACTTAGACTCCATTAGCCTTACTGTGAATACCCCTCCTCACTCACCCCAACTGTGGGAGCAGAATCAAGCTAGTTTAGCCAGTGAATGAAACCTGGTGGTGCATCCCTGGCCTCACAATATTCTATTTTTCTCTTTATTAACTCCAGGGGAAAACTCAGCAATAGAACAAAGTGTTGGTGAGTTCAAATATGAAAGATTACCAGGATCCTGCTTAAAATATTTTGGTCTTCTACTTCCTTTTCAGTATTAAAAGAACTCCTCTATCATCACAATTCTCATAACCTTCTTAGAAGGCAGGTGGGTGGCAAGGACCATTCTTTATGAAGTTGAAGCTCTGGTTCAAACAAAACCAAAGTCTGGAAAAGTCAATATAATTAGAAAACTACAATAAAAGCAAAAGAACCCAAACCTGACATCTTCACGTTGTATTTTCAGCTGACTCTATATATTGTTGTTTTACATAACTGGGGAATATAACTTTAATCGCAATATTGCTACAAGATAGGTGGCAGCTATTTTTTAAAAAGGCAAGTTTATAAAACAATCAAATAACATTGTCCCCTTCTTAATATACATATATTTTCCCTTCTATAAGGGATTACAGAGTAAAATAGCTTAAAGATGAAAGAGCGTGATTTTCTATTTAAGAGCAGTCCACTGTTTCTGTTGGCCAGGAGATCATTGATGTACATCTGAAGATAAATAGTTAATAAAGGTGTTTGGATTGCAACATCTGTTGCCATTCTTGGAAGCTAGGACTTAATTGCAGACTGGAGCATCAAATCTTCAGAGGGTTTGTAAGACAGAGATTGATTGGGGTCACCAGGTTACCCAGAAGTAAAATCCCAATCCTTATCTTTAAAATGCAGTGTCCAATTGATTCTCTCTGGATCATTACACACAGCACATGGAGGTAAAGCCAGGAGAGAAGTGGTCAAATATTTTCCTTTTCAAGATACTTTCAAAATAAAGCAGAGTGATGCTTTGATTTTGATGAAGAATCCAGAAGCAGAGAGTCAACTAAGGCTTAGAGATGGAAGCTACAATATTATGTCAATAAATGCACCTCTGCATTTACATCCAGCGGAGGGAGCAGCCCAGGGAGGACCCTGTCTACTCGCCAATTCAGAATCCTGACCACAAGTGCCGAGTCTCTCCAACCAAGGCAGCAGGTGAAACCTCAGCCTGTAAAGCACAGGAGTCCCCCTGTTATTAGTAACTCACAAAGTCAGAAAAATAAGCTTTCAATGTTCTAATCAAGAGTGATCAGCATTGAAAGTCAAGGGCACTATTTAACTGAGTCAGAACAGGATTCTGTGCAGGTTGTACCACTGAGTCACCATATGACTTTGACCGGGTCACCTTTCTTCCTGGGCTGATGTGGCGCCATCTTTAACATGACAAAGTGGACTAAGTTGTTTCCAGTGCTCTCAGAATACGAACTTGAAGTCAGTTATTATTTTGATACCCACATTCTAGGTCTTACTGAATACCTTCCAGGAGGTTTTGGTCCCAGATTTTGAGACCCCCATCACCAAAGACAGAGACCAACAACAGAGCAGAGCTAAGTTTTGGGCAGAGGTCCTGTGGAGGGGCCATGGATGCCGTTCTCCATCCCCAAGCTGTACCCTGATGGCCAGCAGTTCCTGAAGGAAACCAATGCACATATTTCTAGAACCTCTTATAGTTCTCAGGAAATCTGAGAGAGATGGTGGAGTTAACAGGAGACAAAATGCTACTTAATCATGAGAACTTCAGTAAATAGAACTTTAACTTTCTGGAGAACTGTGTTTTCACTAGATTGTCCTTTCCAACAAACACAGGAGCAAAAATCCATTTGGAGGGTAGATGCTGAGACCTGGACTATCAAGAAACATACGAAAACCTGTGATTCTAGTAGTGATAGAAGTCAACAATCTTCAGAACAGGGTTTTGCAGAAAAAAAGTAGGTATAAGAAAATACAAGTGTATATTCAGTGACGTATTTTATATGCTCAGAAGAGAAGAGATATTGTGGTAGGCGTGGGGGGGGGAGGTGTCTATTTTTTTGTCATGTGAAAGGTCAGCATTTATGAGGTGAGATTCCAAGATTCCAAAATTCCAATGGGCAAAAAAGTATCAAAAGGTCTTCCCTAAAGAACCCTCCTGGTCTCAAGAAAGTGAATATATTCTTTGATTAGAACTAAAATACTTCACTCATATTTCTGTTCTACAATAATTAGTTGCTTGCTATGTGGATAACAAATAACAGTACTTTATATGAATAAGGAAAAATCTTGAAGCTATTCTGAATAAACTTCACTGACATATTTATGATATATGACATATTTGTGAAATAGACTATTATTCCACTTTCTAAAAATCACTGATTTTTCTAATTGGAAAATGTGCATTTGGAATTATCAACATAATTTTATCATTTGTCCAATATATATTCCAGTCTTAAATGGTTTGGAAAGAGAAGAAACATGAAATCTATTCATAAGGCAGCAATTTGTTCCCTTAAACACACACTCCTATTCAGGTCCCTCCATAACTATTCAAATTTCTCTGGTCTTCTCTGATCACCTCATGAGTTTGCTGCCTTAATTAGCTCCTGAACATTTCAGCCATTTAGAAGGGCTAAAGATGGCTTGTTTCCATTTGAAGTCTAGGATGCTTTCTGCTTCCTGGTAATCCTGTCATATATTTATGCTGAATTGCATTGTATCCCAAGAAATAAGAGTCTTCTACCCAGGAGACTGCTTGACTTTAACTCTCCTTCCCTTTCTTCCCAGCCAGGATGCTTCAGACTGGCCCAAAGCGAAGTTCAGCACATTGTGCCAGACAGCCAGAGAATGAGTGCTTAGTGCTTGCACTAATCCTCCTCTTTACTAAACAAGCAAGTCAAGCTTTGGGGGTAGGAGTGGGAGGAAAATTATATAATTTGAGTTAATTGGTTTGGGGCTACCCAAAGCCCCAGCTGTCTTGAAGGGAATTGTTTGGTCTTCAAGACCCAATTAGTGACATTCAGCCAATGTAAAATAGATTTTATTCTTTCTTCAAGTCATTGTCAAGAGACCCAGCCTCCATACCATTCCAAAAAAAAATATCCTTTCATCACATCCTCCCCAACACATTCTCAAAATATGTATGGCAATAAGTGTATCTAAACGCATGGGAGAATATAAAGGTATGCTGATTTACTTTACAAGTTCAAGAATGCAATGCATAGTGATAAGACAGGAACTCTTCAGCAATCTTTCAGGTCCTAGAAGATGGATGTTAACTTATCAAATTGTTCAAACAAATGGCCCAGCCTCTATTTTTTCCCTCTAAATATAGACTCATTGAACAGGGTTAAGAAGTTCATGCTTTACCTCCTTAGATCTGAGGCAAAACCACATGTGACTTCCATTTGATGGTTGATGCTAGCGAATGACCATGGCTGCTGTAGCTTGCAAGCAAGAGCAGTTTGAGTTCCCAAGAATTCAGACAGAGCAAGAATTGCTGTATGTTTAGACTGATCTGAGGAGTGCTGCTTTTTAGACCAGCAACATACACAAATGATGCTGAAATTGGTTTTTTGTAGATGACAACAAAAAGCCCATAAAGCCCATGCAACCAGGAAGAAATGAGAAGCAAGAATCGTAAAATGTAGAGGTAGCACATAGATTTATAGAACTGCTGTTTGACATACCAGTTGTTCAGGGTAGCTATTTCTTGTGAGAACACCACATGGAAAAGGAAAGGAATTGAGACCAAGGCCTGGTCCTCAACAAATGTGTAGTCATGCAGGGTAGGAGTGAAAGAAGGAATGACAGAAACAGTTATGAGATTAAGACAAGCGAAGGAAAGGTGCGGGTGCATAGGGTAAAAGGGAAGAAGAGGAAGGGAGCTCACCTAGTTAGAGACTTTAGAACAGAATGGCATTTAAGATGGGTCTTGAAAGTTCAAGAGAGGAACCACTTGCCGCTTTCAGATACCTCTTGAACTTCATTTTATTGGAGATGTGCCCAAACAGGGAACAACATGACGAAATGAATGAAGACAGAAAGATTTGAGGGGGGGAAATGTCTGGAAAATTCTGAGCAATGCAATTGAAATGCAAACAAGAGTATTTGCAGGGAACAAGTGGAGCCTGAGTTTAGAAAACAAGGTCAGGTGCAGGGCCAAAGCCTCAGTTATCAAGGTGAGACATTAGTAATTGATTTCCAAAGCAATGGAAGCCATGTAAAGGTCTGAGGTAGGAAATGGTAGCATCAGGACAGTCCTTTCAGCCAGGAGGCCCTGAGATCAGTGGGCTGTGTAGGAAGAGGCAATGATAACCAAAATCAAAACTAAGTCCCAACTTTAGAAACAAACCTGGAGAGTGGACTGAGAAGACGTAATTACCCCTCGGAAGCCAAGGAAGCTGCCTTATACAGCCAACCCCAGACCTGATCCTGAGCTAAAGAAGATACTTTCTTGAAAGGTGGTTTTTATTTATTCAAGATATGTGATTGAGAGCCTTCTGTGTGCTCAATCTGTCATAAAATTTGGGATATAGCAATGAACTAAACAGATATCTACCTCATGAAGGAAATAATTAACTCTCCCACGAACTTCCATAAATTCAATCCTGCCTTACAGCTACCTGCCAGCTGCATAAACTAGAAGACCAAGCCCACCACATGGCTGCAGGAAAGGAGGTGCCTGAAAGACAGGGAGCAGACAATGCAGGGCCTGCACACAGCCCGCCAGGAAGGTCAGCTCCTGGGGGCTACATAAGTAGATAGATGTACCCTAAAACTCATACACAGGAAGAGCCAGGCTAGAAGCAAGTGAAATCAAAGAACTCATATAAAGGAATAAGATAGATAACTCAGTAAAAAACAGCATAGAAAGGCCAGAGTACTAGAAGTTGTCTTTGTTTATACAGGAGAACTCCAGTTTGCCCAGAACTGGTGGTGGTAAGAGGGAGATGGAGGCATCCGACCAGCCAACCTGGTGCCGCCAGACATAGGCATCACCTCTCTGCCCTCTCTGGCCCTGAAACTGCTTGCCAGACAAGAGGCTGGCTCCAGTGGACATCCCTGGGGAGTTTGCCTGCAAGGAAATGGTGGAATGAGTTTGCAGGACCCAGGAGAGGTCAGTTCTCTAAGTAAATGAATGAACTGGAATCCTCAGCTATCCATCACACAATACAAAAGGCTCTATAGACTGGGTCCTCTCAGGGGCTCAGCCAGGGGTTGGCCAGGAACAGAGAGACAAGGCAGAGCCAACCCCAATAGGGCTCACTGTATGCCAGGTGCTGTTGTGAACATGTCACCTATCTCTTTTTGCCTTCCTTATAGCCATCGTGATTGAGTTAACAACCTATATTAATTCACCCAATCAAGGTCACTGCTAGCAAACAGAGGAGCCAGGATCCCAACCCAGTTTCTCCTGACTTCTAGTCACAATACTTGACTCCCCAGTGTGGCCCCACCCCAGATTCTTCTATGGTGCCCACTCTGACTCTATCGTCATGCAGTCCACAGTAGAAAAGTGCAATTGGAAATCCTTTGACCAAGGGAATGACCAATCGCACCAGCACCTCACCTTAGAAGCATTTTAATGTGATGACAGGTGCTCTGTCTGCACTTATGTCACCTGATACACCTTAGAATCCTGAGGGAAGCAACTGAGGGATCACCCTCTTCATTTCCCAGAAAAGGATACGCACGCATTCATGGAGTTAAGGGCTTGCCAAGGTCACAGCTGGCTCAGGAGAGACACACACACACGGTCTTCTCATTCCCACCCAGGGGCTCTTTCCAAGAAAAGAGAAACCAGGCTCCTTCTTTCATTGGCACGTGTGGGCCTAGCAGAGCACCCCACATTCAGTAGATCCAGGCCAGGCCAACCTGAATGGCGTGTCAGGTACTCAGGAAGACTTTGTGGGACCAGCCCTCCCATGAATCTCCTGTCAAGTCTGACTCTAACCTCACAGAACAGTCTCCGGTAAGGGGCTGTGGAAGGGAACAAGGAAAGGCAGACAACAATGATCATAAAAACTAACGCCTCCTTCAGATTGCATGGCCCAGATCTCTTCTGAGCGCATCCTGTGTGTTAGTCCATTTAGACCTGAACCTTGTCCCCATTTTATAGACCAGGAAGCAAGGAGGAGAGGAAGCTCCCTGGTTTGCCCAAACCCATGCAATCAGTGTTTCGCTCAGCCTCTCACACTTGCGCTAGCCGTAACTGCACCACACTTACCCCTCAGACCACTGACTTCTTTTCTGAAGAAACCACTTTCTTCTGAGTGTTCTTTGGAGGCCTCTACTGGTCTCAATCTGCTCACCTGAAGGAAAGGGCTTGAACTCCAGGCTCAACAGGTTTTGGTTCTCCAATGGAGACAAGCGCTGGGGAGATAGCCTGCTGGAATAACTGCCCTAGCCTATATTTTTATTTATGCCTTTTCAGTATCACATTAGGAAACACTTTCAATATTCTAAAACCCTTCAAATAATAAGTGGGAAGCCCACCTATACTGCCTGTTATTCCTCAGAAAGAGGTGCCAGTTCCCTAAGTACAACCTGACAAACCAAGAGCAGGGGTGAGGCTGCCTCTGTGGGATCCTAGTGGAGGCACTGGTGGGAGCAGCCCCTCAGAATCCTTCTCATTAACTCCTCACAGGTGCACTGGCCCTGCAGTAATTGAACCCAGCCCATGAGGACCCACAGCTGGAGCCTTCAGCTCAGGGGGTCTAGGCTCCCCTTTTCTTTCAGTTCTCTCCCCACTTCTCTGTTTATTTATCTGTTTACCATGTCAAATGTTTGGGAATACCAAATTCTAAACCATCTTTGTTGTTTCTGCTCCTACATCCCTTTTAAGTCAAAGAGGTGGAATTCAAAAGCAAACCATGAGGCATCATCCATCTTCTGGAAAGTTCGATGAGGACAGCAGGTATAGATGATAAGTAGCACTCATTTGTGAGTGCACACACAAGGAATAAGGACACATTTGACTGACGGGGCAGCACGGAGCCTTATACCCCAAAAGATTTCACCTGAGGGAAAGCCCTCCGCAAAGCAGGGACCCTCTCCAGGCAGACAGTGTCACCAGCTGGTCGGCACTCCCTTGCTACTAGGTCATTTTGCTTGTTGTTTGTTTTTTAAATTGTTTAAGTGTTGGTTTATAACACTGTCGTGTTCCATAAATGTCTGTCACCTCACCATACCCACCACCAAAGCCCCAGTGATCCTCTGCCACGATCCATTGTGTCTCCTGCCTCCTTTGTCCCCCTCACTCGTCTCTCTCCTTCTGGTAGCCTCAGATCTGCCCTCAGTTTTCAAGAGCTTGGTATGTTTTTATCTGTCCCTGTCATTTGTTTCTCTACATCCCACATGAGTGTAATCATGATATTTGTCTTTCTCTTGACTTATTTCACTTAGTATAACCCTCTCTGCTGCCATCCATGTTGTGACAAGTGGTACAGTTTTATCTTTTTCTTCTTATTGCTCACTAGAATTCCATCGTGACTATATATATATATATCTTTGTTAGCCACTGACTATGCCATCCTCTATGGAGTCTGAAGTTTTCTCAAAAATATTAAAAACAGATGTACAATCGGGCCCTCCCTGGTGGCGCAGCGGGTTAAAGCATGACACTGAGAAGCTAAAGCCACTTCCACAAGAGTTCGATCCCTCCTGCCCCGGAGGTGACCACATGGCGCGGCAGACCTCTCCTGACCAGTCCGTTGCTCCCCTCAGCGATGTACTTTGTCAATTCTTCCTACTCTGTCTCTGGTGAATCCTCTCACCGCCCCTGCACCCCTGGCCTGTACCCCAGCTCTGTATGCATGAATAAATAAATCTTGAAAAAATAAACAAACAAAAAAACCCCAAAAAATAGATCTACAATCTATCTGACCTGGTAATTCCATTCCTTGAGCATGCAGAAATACTAATTCGGGTATCAGCAATCCCATGTTCACCGCAAACAAAGGAGGCCATGTTTATGAGGGTGTTTCACACA
This sequence comes from Condylura cristata, assembly GCF_000260355.1. Taxonomy (NCBI): domain Eukaryota; kingdom Metazoa; phylum Chordata; class Mammalia; order Eulipotyphla; family Talpidae; genus Condylura; species Condylura cristata. Next base: position 27,642,359 of record NW_004567104.1, read on the forward strand.
TATCTCCACTTGGTTAGAACCTGCATCTGTGGAACAAAATCTGGAGGTGTGCAGAATCCTGAGGCAAAAGAAAACACTGATCCAAGTTCATGAACTCCTCTTTTCAGCAATGCTAATTGAACATGGGTTCTGTGTCAAATATTATTTGAATTTTGGGGATTAAAAAAGTGGACAAAAGTCTCTGCCTTTATGGAGTTTAACATATTAGCAGGTGAGTTCATTAGTAGGTGAGATAATAAATAAGCATAACCTCTCAGGGAGAAATAGGTACTCTAAAGCAAAATAAGAGAAAGTAAAAGAAGGAGAGGGGAAAGAAGACCCGGGTAATGTTTTAGATCCTATGGACAGGGGGATAACATTAAAGTAAACAGGTGGGTCCTGCGGGCATATGGACAGAGGCTCCAGATGGGGAGAATAGCAGGTGCCAAGGTAGAGGCAGGAGTGTGCTCAGCATGCGGGTCAGCAAGGAGGCTGCTGTAGCCAATTAGAACACATCCAGGCAATTTCAGAGACGACAACCTCAAACTTCCTGCTTTTAAAAATGATGGGAATAAAAATACATTATCACCCTGAAAGGCTGCTGGGAGGCGTATTGTTAGTAAAATCTTTGAGTTCCAATTAAAGTGCATTTTGTTTTATCAAGAAGCAAATTACTCTTCTTTCAGCAGTGCATTTTATGATCTGCTCTTTATAAGCTCCCAGAAAACCTTCTGCACCCAAACCAAGCAGCCCTGTTCTCCAAAGACCATTTGATTTGTGTTATGTGAAAGAATTAGTTTTCACTTTTTCAGTGTGCAAGGGGTAAATGTCCAGCAGGGGTGTGCTGATGAATGTTTAGTGCTGCCTGTCTGGAGAAAAGAGATGTTGATGATGATGGTGATGTCAAATATATATAGAGAGAGATAAGTAGGTAGATAGAGAGATAGATAGAGAGAGAGAGAGAAAGAAATAACATAAGGAATGTGTAACAATTTATGAGACTGACGTGCTGCCTACTGCACTAAGGAGGCAATTGGAATGTGTAACACAACTTAAAAATAAAATTATAAAACATCAGACAGCCAATTGAGTCCACGACATGATTTCATTGATTGCTGCTGAACTTGAAGATGTAACTACTCTATATTACTGCTTGACAAATGAGTAGAATCATCACATGAATGTTACTTGACATTTTCAGTTATGTTAATAAGACAAAAGTGAAAAATAAAAATAGGTAGGAACAGAGGCTTCTTAGCTGAATAAAAAAATATAGTTTTTGAATACTAGAAGAATATTTCCTTAACTTTCTGTTCTATTCACAATGTATTAACATTGAGTTATTAATGCTTCTCCATCATTTTCTTGCATCTAGCTACCAACAGAATCACTCCCTTATTTATACTGTTTGCCCATTTCCCTGGTGTAAATACTCCCATCATGGCTAACTCAAGCCTACTCCCTGACATCACTGAAAGCACAGCTGGGCAGAGAAAGTCAGCAGGGCACCTTTATACAGGCACTCCACCACTGTGCAGGTGTAGCGGATGTTAAATACCTCAAAGAACATAGCTATGGTAAAATGCAGTAAATTATTTAGCAAACAAATATTTCTAAATATTTCTAAATTATTTAGCAAGTGACAATTTTTTAATATAATTTGTAATTTTAAATTCATATTATTTTATTTCATTTTTAACTGAGTTTTCATAATTTTGTAGTTCACAAATGGCTGAAAACTTCCTGATATTGTAAAATCTGACTCTCATGAGCTGCTGAGGTGTCACCACAGCACACCTCTGGGTCTTAGCAGAGCCTGGCCCAGGCTTCTATGCCTTCGATATTCTGATGGAGTAATGCTACCTTCTCCTGTGAATTGTAATTATCAGTGAGCTCCTAGAAAACAATCCATCATCTCTGGACCCTTTCTCAGGCTGCCTCACAGTGAGATAAATGACATGATCAGTCCCCTGGCCTCAGGGAAGTAGTCTATGATGCATTACTCCCTCACAGCCATGACTTGGAGTCGGTCCTGAGCTCTGCAGCAGCAGCAGCACACGCCAGCTGATCCCTTCTGCATTCTCAGCAAAGCCTGATTCCCAAATCACTAAAAGGGAACCTGAATCACCCGAAACTTCTAGAAGGTAAATAATTCATGTTGAGGCTTGTAGAGTAAATGAAGGTTGCTCGGCTTTTGTGCCGCTGGCCTCTGCAGCTATCACCTGTGGCCTTGAATGCAGGAGGTGCCTGGGAGCGTGGCCTCCGGGCACGCGTGCCCTATGTGGACACCTGGAGTGTGGTGCGGGCGTGCGTAAGTGAGCACACCTGAGCCGAGAGTCTGCGCCTGTAAGGGCTGTCACACCGATGGTGGTCCAGCGGCGGGAGAGAGAGTTGGAGAACTGCTATGAAGAGAGAGAGACCACATGAAAATGTGAGAGAGCCCAGAGAAAGTAAGGATTTGTGGGGGACCAGGAGGTCCCCTGGTCTCCCTGAACCTGGTTATCTCATTACCAGTGGTGTAGATAGATCATTAAAAGCCTGAAAAATCCACTGAAGGCTTCAGGACTCTCCTTTACCCATCTCCTTAATCAATAGACAATCTGCCTGGCGTCTCACTAGCTCCATGAGGCTCTATTGGCTTTCCAAGGCCAGGCTCCATGGTCTGAGCTCACATTCCACTGACTGTAGGTCACTCCCAGCTGCCTGGACTTCGACTTGGTGCATCCCTTGATGTGCACAGGAGGAACTGACGTTTCCTGTTGATGCAAGTCAACAACCGCAACAATCATCAGTCCAGTGTTCGTGTCCAGATCAGCACGAGGCAATAATGCAATGAGTCCAAGACCTTCAACTCTGCAGGAAAAGAGGCTGGCTCCATAATTGCCAGCTGTGTGGCCTTGAGCAAGTTACTTGACCTCTCCAGCATCAGCTTCCTCATTGCAACCTGAGAATAATAAGCACACCAACTCTTAAGGTTATTGTGAGAATTAAATCAGTAATAATTGTAGCTTACTTAGAACAACACTTGGTAGTTATTTATAGTAATAATAATAACTTACTGAAAGAGTTGTTTTTATTGGATCCTTCTATTGGGAGAGATAAGAAGTTGGTGAGGAGGGTTGGGGTAGAGAAGACAGCAGAGTCAAGAAGAAGCAGCCCTCCCTGGGAGTGTGGAATATGGCTTCCAGAGTCAGTTCCATCAGGATTACACGCTGTGACCAGGTGCATAATCACTTCCTTCTCTGGACCTCAGTTCTTTGTGTGTAAATGAGATCATTCCACTAGATCACAGTTTCCTAGAGTGGATAAGCATTAGGATCTTTTTGGAATTTTTTTTTTAAGATTTATTTATTTATACAGAACCGGGGTATAGGCCAGAGATACAGAGGGTGAGAGGATTCACCAGAGACAGAGTGGGGAGCAGAACAGGCAGATCCATGAAGTACACTGCTGAGGGAACAGCGAGCGGGTCAGGAGAGGTCTGCCTCGCCATGTGGATCTCCTCCCAGGCAGACGGGATCGAACTCATGCGGAAGTGGCTTAAGCTTCTTAGTGCAGTGCTTTAACCCGCTGTGCCACCAGGGAGGGCCTGGATTTTTTTTTTTAAACTAGATTCTTAGCTCCCACTTCTGGTTAACTGAGTTATGCTCTGAGGTTGTGGAACCCAGGAGGTGATTTGTTTTTTAAATGTTCTAGATGAGTCTGATGCATGCAGTTAGGGTTAAGAAATCTTTGGCTTCAACCAAAACCACCAACCTCAGAGTCTTTCGCACTTACTCTTCCCTCTGCCGGGATGGCGCCTTCCCTAAATGTTTCTTTGGCTCATCCTCTCATTCAAGTCACTATGTAAACATTACCACTAAGAGAAAAGCTTTCTCTGCACTCAATGTAATACATCCAAGCTCCACCATCCAAACTTATAGCGTGATTTTACTTTCCCCATAACATATCTCACTCTGTGACTTGATTGTAAACTGCACGAGGACAGGATGAAGTGTTGCTCACTGCTACATCTTAGCATCTGGAATGGTGCCTGGAACTTAACTGGCACTCAACAAATCAGTTTTGAATTAGCAAATTAGCAACTGAAGAAATGAACAGAATGAATCAATGAATGAATAAGTATGCATCAACTGGGCTTCTGCTGGCATGTCAGCATGTTTAGCTAACAAAGAGCAGGAAGGAGGTGAAAGCTTTAGTCTGCTCGGCAACTAGAAAACACTAGAACGAAAGGTCCTCACAATAATCACCTATCAAAGGTCCCTCAAGTCTTCTACGGTTATGGGACAAACTTCTCACTACCCCCAAGACAATTCCCCCAAGGAGAGGTTTTTAAATCTAGCTGAACCCCTCAATGCTGTTTTGGGGTTTCACTGTACTCACATTTCCAGGTGCTTACTTTTAGAAAGAAGGAGGGCAGACTTTTTTTTTTGCTCTGTGGAGGGTTGGGGAAGCATCCCCAATCTCCATTATAGAACAATGTACACCGACAGACATGATGTCATCTGATTTTAAAAATGTGTTTGAGCTGCAAAATGTTTCCAAAGTATTTTAGGAGGTTTTATAAATGACTAATAAAATTTATTTATGTGGGTTATTATCTAAAATATATAGTAATATATGAAATACTGTTTAAGCTAAGACTTTATGGGCTAGCATTCTACTTCCAGACTCCTAGTGCTTTAAAAAATTAAATATGCTGATCTGAGTCCTTTAGTTTTAAAGGGAAAATTCCCTTTTCCTATAACATCTTGTTTCCATATTTAGTATGTGTAACCCAGACACGTCATTTGTTGGCGAGGTTTAAATTATCTCTTTTATTGCTGACTCTACCAAAAATGTTCAGCTTCAATATTCATATCAGCAGCCTTGATTAAAACTTTGGAAGGAGAGATGAAAGGTCAGATAATCCATGAACTTAAAGAGCATATGTTTCCAATATTAATGATTATTTAGTGAAGAAGTTCCACTAATTATTTAAGCCTGGGAAGTACTGAGTTAGTAGAAATTGTCAACAGAACTTGTGTGTCTTTGGTATATTAATGTGTGTGTCATCCTCCAGAAAAAAATTCAGACATAATATTTCTCCCAAAAGATCTGATCAGAAGAGAACCCTTTAAGTGGATTCCCACTTAACTTTTGTGGAACTGGCATGCCTCAGAATACAATTTGGTACAATGCTCATCTAGAAAGGATCACTAAGAGACTGATTTCAATTTTCAGCCCCTATGATAAGCTTGTTGAGGAAGTTGGGAGACAAGTGCAGTGAGAAATTTCCAGTGATTTTTCTGAACTCATCTGGATATAACTTTGGCCTTTTTGCCCTTGTTTGCTTGTGAGAAATGAAGGAGATGGCATAGGCCTCTTCTGGGCTTAGAGGGTGGTTTGGCACATGTATATATGGGCGAAATTCCAGTTGTGACCACGAGGAGCAAAATGGTATCAAATGTGCTTTCCCCCCTTCAGCACTGATGAAACAGGACAAAACAGAAGAAGCAACTCTGTCCAGGTGTTGCGTAACAGACAGCAGGACTGTGATCCTTGAGAGAAGGGAGGCCCGTGAAGAGAGGATCCATGCACCTGGCTCTCTGTGGGGGAGTTGCCAGGTCGTCTTGTCAGGAGCAGAACCAAGCCCAGAGCGCAGTGGAGAAGAAGGGCCCAGAGTTTGGAGATGCTGAGGCAGCTGGAATGACCAGCGGAGAGTAGCTGTGCAGAAGGGTGCCGGTTTAGTACAGAGGAACCCTCTGGGTTCCTGGCAGAGAGCAGGGTTACAAATGCCCGGGGCAAAACTTCCTTGGGCCTATCAGAGAGCGCATTGGGGGCCGGTGGAATCAGGATAGCCACCAGCCACTCTCAGTACTGAAAGACTGGAGTTGCTACTACACAGAGAAGAAATGTCCATGTATTCATGGGATATCAGAAAGTCCACAGCCTTAGGCAAAGGATGCTGCTGTCAGATGAAAACTACACCGGAGAGCAAAGCTGAAATAGACCCACCTAACAAATCCTGGCACAAGCCTCCAAGAGGTTTCAGTAAAAAGATATATATTACATATATTGTAATATATGGATGTATGAAATATATAAATATAGGAAACATATGTATAAAATATATTTAATATGATAAATATATACAATATATGTGTGATTATGTACATATACACTTAATGTATTTATTCAACTTGATAGGATGTTTGTGTGTACTTTTGTATTATTTATATTTGTTTGATAGAAATAGATTCATTGTAAAGTCTTAACTCCATTCATGCATTTGTGGGACTTAGTAAGACTGAAAAGTGTATGATAAGCTACTGAACTGGAGCTAAAAATAAAGCAAATAAGCTGAAAAATACAGCATGCTCATTAATTGAAAGGCTTAATATTTGTAAGATGTCCATTCTCCCTCTCCCCAAACTAATTCACAGATTCAACACATTTCAAAGTGAATCAATCAATTTCTTATAAAGCTATAAACAGACCTAATCTATGATTCAGCAATTCCTCTCCTAGGTAATTGCCCAAGAGAAATAAAAACATAGGCTCACACAACGTCTTATACAAGAATGATTGTCATAGCTTCCTACTTAATAGCCCCAAATTGAAAACACCCCAAATGTTACTCAACACAAGAATGGATGCATTATGGTATACAAGGGGGTGCATTTATTTATTCAATAAAAAATTTAGATGTATCTCAAAAGTACTATTTTGAGTGAAAGATGTCACATAAGTATCCATACCATATGATAGCATCTATATGGAATTCAAGAAGAGGCAAAAGTGATCTGCAGAAATAAAAATCAAAATAGTGACTGCCTGGGGAGTGGATGGGGAGTGGACATTGACAGGATGGAGGCACACGACCTCTGAAGTGATGACAACACTGTCTATCTTGATTGTTGCTCAGTTAGACAGGATGTGGTATATACAATTCTACACTTAAAATCTATGCCTCTCACTGCTTGTCCCTTTAACTAAAAGTAAGAAGGAGAAGTGAAGGAGGGAAGAATGATGTGCTAGAGAGGAACAAAACAATTAGATTAGCTTTTCCTTGCAAGCACACATACAGTATGCATTACATTCACTGTGACCTGGGTAAAAGTTGGCTCTATTTCAATAGATACCTTGAAACCGTCTGCTCTGCATTTTTTTCTCTCTAGAGCTTTATTACCAAAATACTCACACATGCTTAAAAAAAAGAGGGAATAGAAACACTAATCTGAATTTCACACTTAAGAGAATCCAAGCTACATTGTTCCTTGTTGACATTTTCAGATTCCATTTCCTGCCACGATTCTCTTCAGGAAAGGAAACCAGAAAGGAAATGACTTTCCTCCCCAGCTTCTCAAGTCTGGCCATTCGATTTTAATCTAGAGCTTGGTAGAGAGCAGAGAAGCTAAATTTTCCAAAAAATAAAATATATATATATATATTATTTTATAATAAGATAGCTCTTTAATTGACTTGAACCATCTTCCCATTAAGACCGACCAAGTGATATTTTCAACAATAGCATCTTGCTTCATTACTGAAATGTACTGGTCACATTAAAATGTAACCTCATGGAAATGGATTTCCCCCTTTTCACATCTCTGTCCTTGGTTTCCATGGAAGAAGGCTAATTACCTTTTTAATAGCCCTAATTGATGGGCTTACAGATCATATCTTTCAGACCCCACTTGTGTGTGGTGAGTGTGGGGGTGGGGTAGCTCTCCTTTTCTCTTGACCCCTCAGCTCAGGCCCTTCCTCATTGGAAGGAAGTTTGCTGGCTCGTGAAAGGACTCTGCCTTGTGTTTCTCTATTTGCAAGACTACCTGCAGTCCATTGTGGGCTGACCAGGAAGCCTTGCTTTGTCTTGGGCAATTGACACAGCTGCACACTCAGTAAATAGACTCAGATGTTGAGCTTTTGTTTGAAAGATCTTTTCAGATTAATGCAGAGAGAATTAGTTTTTAAAACTTAAGCCGGAGCTGGGATGAGCAGAATGGAGCCGTGGGCCATTGAATTCACATCCACAAAATGAAACCAACTGTCTTACAAGGGCATTTATTCCTATTCCTTTTGGAGGTAACATGGAGGGGAGAGGCTCCCCTCTGACCATTGTAAGGAGGAGATCTGACCAACTTCACTCTCAAAAGGGAAGAGTCTGGCCCTTGTGAAATCGACATAATTACTACAAAATATTTGTCTATAATTGATTTGGGTTTTCTTATTTCCAGGTCACAACAGGTTCTGATATATGGCATAAGAAGATCCATTTTATGGTAAAGACAATTTTAACAGACTGGCAGACAGGGGAATGTTCTGGACTCAGTGTTGGTTAGCACTCAGCTCCTCCTGCCTTCCCTGTTCATGCCAGCCAGTCTAGCTCTCATTCAAGCACACATTCTGAACCCTTCCCTTTTGAGACTCAAATATCAGCCATAGTTCCCAGCTGATGGCCCATCTCTTAAGGGTGGCACAGATCTACCATTTCACTTAATGGAGTTTGGCATTCTAGCCACAACTTTTGTGAATGGAAACTATAGTACTTTATATCTGTCTGAGAGTTCCTGACTCGTTTTTCTTAAGTTATAAATCAGCTATAATTTCTCCTCTTTGCTAATATTTCTATGTACTTATGGAGACAATTTGATATTGTGGAATGAAACTCTAGTTTGATGCAAAGAGATCTGAATTCAAATCCTGCCTCTACCACTTATTGGCTGTGAGATCTTGGGAAAGTCACTGTTTGGAGCTCAGATCCCTTATGTGACAATAAAGACATAATTGGTTGTCTCATGGTGCAGTGGGATTAAGAGAGTTTTCTCATATATGTGAAAAAGAAAAACATATCTTCTAAAGCACTGTGGACTCCCCAACATGTTAGTTCTTCATTTCCAAGTCTCTATTCTCCAAAAAAATCTTTAAGAATAAAAAAAGGTAAATAGTAAATAGCCCTTAGTGTTATATGTGTGTATATCTATATATGTATGTATGTGTGTATATATGTATGTATATATACATATACATACGTACAGATAGATAGATGGATATCAATGTTTCATTATCCCAAGCATGTGACAAATATGGAGTAGTTTTCCCAGCCTAACTTTGTCAGACACCTTCTTCCCCTCCCCCAAATATCTCCAATATTTGGGGAATTGTCACCCCACCACTCTGTCACATCCCTGCCACCCACCACACACATACACACTGAGCTAATGAAAGAACTGCTGACAAAGCAGAAAAGATGAAGCAGAAAAAGTCAGGGCCCCTTCCCAGAGGGAAACTGGCATCCACATTGGCATCCACAGCTGACAATTACATAAAGTAATGGGTAGCCAGGGTTATCTAAGCATGTTTCCCAAGGAGATTGTCTTCTCCTTGCTCCAGGCTTTGAGACTTAAAGAAATACTTATCCCTCTTTCGCTTTCTAGACTCTAACAATCTGGATTTTCTAGCGTGTGTCCTCATGAAGCGCCTTGTGCTGAAGTGTCAGGCCACTAGGCCCAGCTGCCACCAGCTCACCAACTGCTCATGGTTCCCCAAAATGCAAGAGGATAGGATGGTATGACCTAGGGGCCCTTCCTGAGTCAAACATCTAATACTCATTCCCCTGTAGTTTCCTAAAAGGAAGGACATGAGGGCAGAAAACGTAAATTTTGAACCAGCTCCAACAGCCAGGAAAAACATGGAAAATCCGGATGGGCTGCTCTATGGAAAGCTGCCATCAGCCCCTTGGTTAGGTCAGATTTCAAGTTTTGACCAGCAAGGCCCTTAGATGCCGAAGTTAAGCCCGAAAAATGAGCCTGTACTTTGGGAGGTAACAAGAGAAATAGGGTTGATAGAGTTTGAAATTCCAAAATACACCCTCGAACTATCCTTTAGTGTCATTATCTTTTGTGACTTAGAAAGAAACAAATGAATGTCTCCCTTTGAGAGTTCACGCTGCAGTAGAAAGAATGGAGGAGGAAGAAATGCAATATTCCTTGGAGCCCCTTCACATACCTCTCTGAGCCTTAGTTTCCTGCTCTACAGGCTGGGGGTAGCTCTCCCCCTTGAGCAGAAGGACGCTGCAAAACAAGAGGGAGTCGTGTGGTCATGCCACATGCCTGCCTATCCCCACTCCGTCACTCCCCTCGCTCCAGAGCCAAGGTCTACAGATTGTACCCACTCAGGTCGAAGGATTGTACCCACTCAGGTGGTGGTGTGCAGTTAACCCTGGCAATGCCACCCCTGGGCATCTCAGCACCAAAAATGCTGGCATTGAATGTTCAGGGAGAAAGAAGTCAAGTATTGTATTCGAGAACCCTGAAGCACAGTGAGCTGTGCTTTCCATTCACCATCTTGGTGAATGGAAAGGGCCAAACAATTCTAATTAGTTCCAGAAGATGCAAAGGGAGATCTGACAACAGTCCATGCCATCTACCTTGCTTTTATCTTCAGGTTTGACTCAGGCAATTAAGGTGCTAGGGGCCGAGATTCGGCCTTTCTCCACCTTGGGCCTCCATCTCTTCACATGTCAGGAGAAGAAGTGGAAACAGGTGATTTCTAGGTCCTTTTATTCCTCACACGTTGAATTGCTTCAGAAATCAGCTTGTTACTTTTTCTCATCCAGGGTCTTTGAAATTGATTTCAGAAAGAGTTCTCAAATCAGAATCTCTGATGAGTTGCCTTTGGTTTGGAAGCTTTGGCCATAAAACTGAGTTTCTAAATCTCACTCCATTGGAGCTGCGCCAGATTCCTGCTTGGCTCACTCTGCTGGAGATAGACAAAACTGGCTCTGGTGGGAGCCTATGGATTAGCAACTGGATAAGGCTACATGTGTATCTGTTCTGCTTGAGGGAAGGCCCCAGAGTGGCTAGAATGTGAGCTGAGTCTTAAGCAATGAACCGGCTAGGCCAAGGCAACAATCTCCACAATTGATAGTATTATACATATCGGAATGTGCAGCTAATTCTGCTGTAACAAACAGTACCCAAAGTACACAGTGGTTTAAGCCCCACAGACACTTATTTCAGGCTCCGATGCAGGATGGGTGAGACTCCCATGGCTGACATTTGCAAACTGACTGAGGCTCTGTGTTTTTAAAATTTGCCTTCAAAATTTGCCCTGAAGGTCATCTCCACTCCAGGTGTGGAGATGGGGCCAAGAGCACAGAGATAGCCTTTGTCATGCACGCTCCCCACCTCCTCCATACACACACTCTGCCATGTCTAGCTGCAAGGGGAGCTGGGAAATGTAGCCTAGACGCAAGCCCAGGAATCATGCAGCAACATGGAGGAGACCATTGCCAGCTACCTCCTTCACAGTCTGAGCCATCCCTCAGATCCTGCTTCTTCGAAAGAGATCAAAAAAGAAAAGTAACCAGAGACCCAGGCAAGGTGAGGGTGGGAAGAAAGAAAGTTTCTGGCGCAGCACTCTGAGAGCAGTCAGACATGTAGGTTGGTCAAATCATTTTTAATTCTGGTAAGACACTTTCTTTCTGATGGGTCAAAGAGTCTTGAAACCCCACAGTGAAAGAAGCTTCCACTCCCATCCCTGTCACCCCTTCCCCAAACTCCCCACCCCTTTTGTTTATGGGAAAGAAAGAGGAGGATGTAATAAGATTGACTTTTTGCAGGCCTCCCAGGGAGAAGTTTGGAAACCCCTGGCTTTTCCTGGCATGGCCCTTGGCCCTGCGTTTCTCCTCCTGCCCTGTTTTCAGCCCCTCTTTCTGGGCCGGCTCCAGGGGCCAGGCTGTCATGCGGTCTGACACCTCGGCCCAGTGCCCGGCCTGTGGGCCAGGCCACGCTGGGCTTGAGTTACTGGTAGGAGCAGCTTCAGGAGCCTGGCCCGACCCTGTGACTTTGATGGGATTTCAACATCCTCCCAGCACAACTTGGCTGCCAGCCTGGGAGCGGGTTCGTAGCGTTGCCTCAGGCTATCCACTTTCACCAGGGAGAGCCCTCCTCTAGAGAGAGGAGACACTAAGTGGAGGTGCAGAGGTGAGATTTGGGGTTGTCTACCCAGCCTGAGTATGGATCCCACACCAAAGCCATCTGCCTTCACCCAACTTTCCCAAGGAGCAGAGACAAGATAAAGGGCAGGGAGAATTAACACTGGACAACTTGTTAATGATTTTATTGCAGGCTAAATAAAATGTCTCAAATAAAACTACAGGAGACCTTCTTTAACCTCACTGGGCTGTAAATATGTATTAACTCAATTACTATCAGCAATTAAGGCCTAGTTTGGGAACAGTGGCCTGAGACAAAAAAGACATTATCATCCTGGGAAATGAATCCAGAATAAAAGGAATTTATTCCACCTTAGCTAACAAGCAGCTGTATAGGGATGGAAATGAAGGCTTTTGCCTCGGAATTGCTCTTGACCGTTCATACAGGGAGAGGAGAAAAGGTCCGCCTTTAGGGAAAGCTCTTGGAAGCACATTAGGGACATTGTTACAATGCAAATGAGGAAGACCGTTGTGTTTGGGTGGTTTATGGGTTTAGTAAAAGGAGTAACATTTCAATTAGTGGGGAAGGAATGAGAACCTGCCTCAAAGAGGCTTAATTGGCAACTTGGCTTTCCCAGGGGGCTTTGAAGTAGCATCCCACATGGAAGGTTTTCAGAGGTGGGTGGAGAATAGCACAGCTACAGGGCCCTGGGCTGTTGGAGGAAGAAGGCAAATGGAGATGCTGGAAGGTAAAGCCACAGCGCTGAGCAAATCCCAGCCCTGTCAAGCTCCAGTCTTCAAGGCTTCTGAAGCATGTTCCCCTCCACTTCACCCAGTTCCCCGCTGAGAGGACCCTCCCTTTCTAAGGTAATCAGTCTCCATGGAACCTCCTCCCTTTTAAGGGCTGCAGCCCTAACCTCATCAGTGAGGAATTCCTTTTTCCTTCTCAAGAGTCCCTTCTGCAGGATCTCTAGGTGCAGCCCAGCATAGCGGAGAATACAGCTCCTCATTGCTGTGAGTTCTCGGGGGTGGCTGCAATACGGCATACAAACATGTGTCTTCTGAGTGTGAGTGTGTGTGTGTTTTCAAGGACTAAAGGGTCTGAAACTAATGATTCAAGTCTGACCTGCCCAAAAGGCAATGAAAGAGCAGGTGACTTTTCAAGTTCAACCCTCAGATTTTGTAAATTGCCAAAGGCCTCCACCCCCACATATTTTGGGGTGTTGACTTTCTTTGCTGCTATTGCCTCTGCAAGAGAGGGTACTCAGTGAGGCAATACTCCAGGGTCACTCAAATCTTCATATGTCTTGACTGATTTGAGGTTTCATTTCTTAATCCAGTTATATCCAGGGTGGTGATTTTTTTTTTTTTTTTTTGACATGGAAGAAACTTCCGAAGAAAATAATACAGATAAGGTGCCAATATAATTGTTTGAAATGAAATTTGGAAGAAAATTCAACTAACCCTGTGTTTTAGTTGAAAGATAGCAATCTGACCAGGGTTTTGGAGAATCATCCAAACCAAGCTCTTCTAAGTGGTGGACCAGAATTACTGAGTCAAAAGAATGGAGAACTTCCAAGTGACCCCACAACTCCCTGGATTCTCTTGAAGTTGACTTTGGGGAGGCAGACTCAACATCCTGGGCACGTGAGCATCTATGAACGAGGACTGGATTTTGCTTGGCCTTACCAGTGAACTCTGGGAGAGGCAGTAACCTTCCACTTGAAACAACCAGTCCCAACACCATGACCTTGCGCCAGTCTTTCTCCCTCTGTCCTTCCCTCTCCTGGGGATGGCTTCTCCAGGAACACTGGCTTATATCACTGGAGCCTGTGGTTTGAGAATTGCCATTAGCTAACTACAACAGGGCTGGCCTGCAGAGTTTACTTTGGTTCTAAAAGGGGAATTGGCCCCCCTTTGAGTAACACTCATCCCTAGGGAGGTCTCCGCCAGTGGCCTGCTACTTTATAAGTGACCCTTTTCCCACCACCCCCATTCCAGATGTCTGGGGGGAACAATTCCTGCAGACACCCAACCTTTTCTTTTGCTGCCTCCTCACAACTGGGACTGAAGGAAATGTGTTTGTACGCACCCTTCATGTCTCTGCACCCTGGGAAATATGGACCATCAAGAAGCCACCCCTGGTCCAACCTCCACGTCACTGTGATGCTTAAGAGCCAGGATCTTAGCACAGTGACATCAACTCCCAACTACTGCTGTGAGTGGCAGGAAATCACACACCAGTCAGCCAGTCTCTCAGCCACACAGGGCTCTTTAGCTCTCAACCACTGTCACTTAGGATATGTTTCAGATAGCAAAGAATCTGTTCGAACTTCTAGAAAGGATCTTCACAATATCCTAGCCAATAAATGCATGAGAAACGCATACCAAGTAGGTAAAGAGACTACTGGGCTTCCTGTAGGGAGTAAAGGATAGAGCTGAAAGCCAAGGCTCAGCGTTGGGGCTGAGAGCAGTTATCCCCTTCTCATACTGCTGAGTCTCAGCTTCCCCTTTCCTGGGAGCCTCTGCCCTGGTGGGTGTGGAAATCAGTTTGCAACACCCCGCAAAGGGGTGTTGCTGCGGGGCAAGAGAAAGCCAGCAAGCGCTGCTTTGGCTGTTCCTGTAATGGGTCACGGAGGCATTGTTACAAACTCCTGGTTGAAGAGTGCACTTTTGCTCATGTGCCTAGACCATTCTACTGTGCTCAAAGCTGCTCTGGTGCTGCTTCAGTTAAAGTGCAGGAGAAAATTCTTACCCTAGACCATTGTTTTCAAAAGGTACTTTTCAGGGTCCAAGATATTTTCCCCTCTCTCAGCCAACATCACAACCTATAAGGACCAAAGAGATAGGCTTATTTTCCCTGTTTCGATAAGGAAGAAATGAGTCTTTAAGAGGTGAGACAAGGGGTTCAAAGTTACATGTCTCACAGCGGCTCATGCAGACCTGGAACCCGAATCTTCCAGCACTTTGCATTATTCTGACCCCAGCAGGAAACAGCTGGCAGAGACCACATCTCCCACTGAATGTCCCCCTTTGGGAGGCGATGAAATCTATGTCCCTTTGAAGCATGTGTGCTTTTTCTGCTTTGCCTTCTCTCCTGCACCTGTTATGCAGGTGCTGGAGAATATTCTCAGTCCAGATTGGCCTCTCCATCTGGACCATAGGGCGCGTCAGCACCTCTGGGGTTCTGCTCTACAGCAAGCACAGAGCCAGCGTTCCTGGAATGGGCAAGCAGACCTTTCAGGCAGCCGTTTAAGGAACAGGACATGAGAAAACACAGCAGATACAATCTCATCATCAATTCTGCTGCTTGAGAGTTTCTCCTGGAACATATGAGTTAAGAAGTGAACAGCTATAGGTGGAAAAGATGAGCTAATACGGGGCGTTCACTCCTCAGATGAAAGTCTTGCCAGCAAAGTCGATAACAGAAAATATTTCAAAGAGACAAGCAGCAAATAAACCCCCAAAAGAATTTTAAAAAGAAGGACTTGCTCACAGTTGTCTCCAAAAATAAAATACAAAAGACATGGCGTGCGTGCTTACAGCTGACGGTAGGGGTATGAACAGCCAGAACTCAAGAATTTTTTTTTTTTTTGAGATGAGTTCTTGAAAAATTCTGCCATGTGGCAACCTCAAATATGCTTTTCTGCAGCATAATCCATGAAAAGAGATTATGTATGTAAAAATCATTATCTTAATTCAAACTCTCACCCATCTTTCATCTGCAAAATAGCAGGAGCCTCAAAACTCAACTCTGCCCTGGTCTAACATGGCCACGGACTATGTCCCCTCCTGGGCTGGAGCCCATCCAGGCTCCACATCTCCAGCAAGGAAACCTCCACCTTCCATAGCCACGCGGCCTTTGCGGCCTCCTCAGTCTCAAAGTTCATCATGTTTTGCTTATATTCTGACTCTAGGGGACTCTTCACAGTTTCTAGCCCGCACATGTGGTTTCTTGCTCACCCTGGGACATCTGCTGGAGAACCCTGCCTGCTCCCGGGAGACCTTTCCTAGTTTATAC
This sequence comes from Condylura cristata, assembly GCF_000260355.1. Lineage (NCBI taxonomy): Eukaryota > Metazoa > Chordata > Mammalia > Eulipotyphla > Talpidae > Condylura > Condylura cristata. The sequence goes on from NW_004567104.1 coordinate 27,658,279, forward strand.
CCACCTGCTTCTCCTTCTCCCACAATGCCCTGGATGCATCTGCATCAAGCACTTAGAAGGCTGTTTTTGTGTTGTGTCTGCCGCTGTTCTTTAAAACAACAACAACAATACTTTTTATTGAAGAATAGGATATATCAAACCAAATATTAAATATGCAAACTGTTAGATGTTTATAAATGGTAGCCAGACCCAAGACAAGAAACAGCCCTAATAATTTTGAGGTTAGAGACTGGTTTTGTGCATCTTCATAAAGTCAGCACCAAACAAGTGGTCTGCTCACAGTGTGTCCATGCAACAGTTGTTGAACGAATCATGAATTCTTTTCTCCCTGAGCCTGAAACTATATCTACAACTTGGTAAGATCCAAGGGCTAGACTTTAGCTTTTTAGGCTTGAAGCTGTCATCACAGTTGCCACAGCTAGTGGCAGTTCTTACCTCAGCTAGGAACAAACGAAGAAGTCACTAGCATGGAGCACCTATGAGCCCGTTTGCATTAGATGTAACAAGAAGCAGCAAGAGGCTTTCTCTTCTTCCTCCCTCAGCTTCTGGTGCCAGCCACAGCATCACCTTAAGACAACAGCTAGCTGCTGCCCCCACTACCTGAGGAGGACAGTGTTGTCCCTTCACCCTTGAAAGCAGTGGTAAGATGTGTGGCACAGAGTGGGTGCTTCCTGGCTGTGAATGTCTCCACCTTGCCCCTCTCTGTAAAGGCCACAGGAGGCAATAATAAATCCACCGCTTACTGAGCACTTACTATATGCTAGGCACCGTGTGTAAATCATCACATTTAATCATCACACTGCTCTCTCAGGTGAGGATATTAGCCCCAGCTAACAAAGGTTTGTCAGCTGACTAACCTGAGCAATCAAAACTGGAATTTGAAACCATTCTTTGGATTCCAAAGCCTGTGATATGCTATCTCCTCCAGGTCACTATGTCTTCTCTGGTACTGAGAAGATCAATAGTCCCCAATGTGAGCAGCCCTGATCTACAGGACTTTCCCAAGTTACCCCATGAAGCTGTGAACTCCAGACCAACCAGATGCTTTGCTGGTTGGGCCT
>NW_004567104.1:27659540-27663671 GCF_000260355.1 Condylura cristata
GGCTGTTCTGTGAGGGGTGAGAGGATTTACCAGAGACAAAGTGGTGAACAGAACAGGGGGGTTACTGAAAAATCACTGCTAAGGGGAACAACGGGTAAGACCGGAGAGGTCTGCTGTACCAGACTCCCTGGGTGGGGATCGAACTCAGTCCATCATGGTGATAGCACTGAATCTTAACCCCTAGGTAACATAACCCCAGGAGACCATATTGCCTGAATTCTGGAGGTGGATTTTCTCCTGAAGAGTTAGAACTCCTCATTTATGTTCACCCAGATACTTACTTTGAAAGCCAAATTGGGGAAGGGGTTAGATTCAAGTGCACTAATTACTGCAGTAATTAAAGCATGAATACCCATTCCTTCCCACAAGCAGCCAAGGGAGAAGAAGAACCATTCCCTCACGGAGCATGCTTGAGATCAACATTCCTCAGCTAAATGCTCACCATTTAAAAAAAAAAAGCGACTACCTGGCTTGGAAGAGGGCTCCTTACAAAAGGGTCATGTCCTCCCGGGGACCTCCCCAGGAGCCCTGGATACCCCATGAGGGCACATTGTGGCACCCAGACCAATGACCCAGCCAGGGAGCCCAACTAATGCTCACTAGCCCTGTGCCCACTCCCCGGCTTGAGGACAGACACAAAGCCACCCTGTTCCCCAGCCCAGACCTCTAATGAGCCCCTCTTGCTCCCGCCGCTCAGACATCCCCTGTTTACATTCTACTCACCAGCCAGACCTAATCCCTGGGCTCCGGATCTGCACTTAATCCTGTTTCTGTATATCCTCTAGATCAATGCATGTTAATAATAGTCATCACTGTGGGTAAGAACCATGTTTGAGGAATTCTGAGCCCTTCAGGTTTGGTGCCAACAGGAGAAAATATGGAAAAGGAAACCCAAACATTTACAAACATTCCAGAATGTTTAGTTCAGTCTGCCCTGTGTAAATAAGAGCGCGCCCAGGACATACTAATTTTCCTGGGACTCACTCATTTTGTCCCAGATAAAGACTGAGTGAAAAAAAAAAAAAAGAAAAAAAATCCAAGTCACCAGTCCCTACTTCTCTCTCATTTCTCAAGGCCATAGGATCTTTTCACGTAGTTTGCTTCAACACTATTGTATTTCTTCTGTGCTTTGAAATGGAGCCCCTCTCTTTGATGGATATTAGTAAAACGTGCTTTCGTGTCTCTCTAATGAACTTTCCCTTGGAAAATACCCAAAACAAGGAAGATGCTAGAAGTGTAACAATATTTTCTTTAAAGTGAAGAGAGACCCTCTCGTCTGATTTCCCCCTCTTTGGGCGACCCTGAGGAATCATGAGCCAAGAATCACAGATGGGATCATTTACAGTTTACTTTCAAGCTCCGGCCCTTTCAGATTGTGTTTAGGCTGTCAAAGCCTCAGACCAGGCCGGGTGGGCTTCCAGACAGCCTCATTTCAGTCGGTGGCTCTCAGACACTCTGACTGGGATGAGTCCGCCTGATCTGTCAGCAAGTGACTGATGGAGAGGCTTCTTTGTGATGCTCAGGGTAGACGGAAGACAAAAGTTCAGATGTGAAGAATATTCTTCAGGAGACTCCTCGGCCCCGCCTGCAGGCGTCCACGAACACAGTCCTGCAGCGATTACTGGCTAAACACAAAGGAAAATCCACCCCAAGTGGAAGACAGCTTGGCGCCTTAGTGAAAGCCACTTTATTGGGGGTGCCATTTATTTATTTGTTTTGAACAATTGAAAATTTCCTGTTGGGAACCATTTTCTAAAACCCTATCATCATTCATTTTCAACCTAAAACTAAGTCACAAGGAAATAAGTGTGGGTAATGAAGCTCAGCCATTGGACATGACTTGGTGGGGTGTTTCCTTAGGAGACTGACTATAATATGTAGTATTTATCTCAAGCAAATTGTGTGAGGCTGGACAATTTACCACAGATCACATACGATTGTCAAGAGCATCGACTCCTCACTGGGACCCAGGAGGGAAGGGGATGGACTGGACCTCAGGAAACCTGTGTTCTACTAGTCACCTGCTCATTGTGAAGGCATGGACACATCTTTGCCTTTTGACTCTGTTTTTTCACCTAGAAACTGGGAACATCCGGGTTCTGTCCTTCCTGGATTTGTTCTAGGGCTCAAACAAGGCCTGGAAGGTAGCAGCACCGAAGGAGTCCTGCTATGTGACCAGTTATCAACACCAACCTCTGGTGTGTGAACTTTAGAAGCAGAGCTTGTTTAACGTCACCTGTAAGTTGTCACTTGTAACTTCCCTGCTCAGGTGTTCAGAATTTCTCACCCTTGTGCTTTGTTTGTGTTGCTGGAGCAGCAGGCAATGCCCGCCTCTCACTGTTGTAACTCCCTCCTTTGTATCTCTAAAATCTACTCTCCTCTTTAGGCTCCACTCAAATGCTAGTCCTGAGCCTCCTGTGATTCTCCTGTCCCCGGGAAAAGCTGCCCATACCCCTGAGTCCCCATAGCGCTTCATCTCTTAGAAGTTTCAGCTGTCTTGTTCATTCTCTAGGTCTGTCCATAATCTGCCCTCGCCCACACCAAAAGGGGTGGGGTGGGGCGGGGTGCTGTATCAGTGGTAGCTCCATACAGAGAAAAGCCTGGCACCCAGGGAGCACGCTTCACTATTTGTTTAGGAAATGAGAGCTGTTGTCATTACATTCCTGAACCAAATTTTACTGAAAAACAGCTACAGGCAATTTTTGCTTTGCACAGTTCCATGTTCTCTGAAACATGTAGGTATCAGACCTGAGTTCTCACTTTGCAGTCACCACAGAACTGTGCAAAGTGAAAACACAATTCCCACATGAGTGTGTTTTTATTCACTCTTAGTGTGCAAAGCAAGGATTAGCTGAGACCTAAACAGAAATATATAACATAAGTGTAATCCATTTAATCTTGTGGAAAAAAATAAAACCACCAGCACATCGTGTGTGCTGAGGGCAACCAGCCACATATATTAAACACAGAGCTCATACAGCATCTCATAAATCAGAGTCCTGGCAGCCAGCGGCATGCGTGTCCAGTCTCCGGGTGGGAGGGCCATTCGTGATTGAGTGACCATGTTGTTCCTATAACAGAACCGTTACCATGGCTTATGGAAGGCTGTTTATGAAAGACAGTCTGAAATTTGGAGCTTAGTTGTCGAAACATGCTCTTGTTTCTAATATTTTGGTAATTTCTAAGCTTACTAAAATATTTAGCAACTTCAAGCAGAGTATTGAGACCTTCTTTAGTCCTGGGACTGCCTGAAAGTCTCCTAAAATTGAAGCAGTTTCCCTAGGGTCCTGCTGCTTCTCACAGTTAACATTGTCACTGGCACAGAGAGACTCACAAAACAATGCTTTTTAAACCATGAAGGAAACGTGAAACTACATAGTAAATCCTTTTCAAAGGCTGCACATACTACCACTATGTGCCCTGCAAAGAAAAAGAAAAAGTTTGAGATGATGGAAGATGATGATAAATGAGTTTGTGCAACCTTAAGGGAGCTATGCTCTCTGAGGACCGTGAGACTGACAGAGGACAGTCTCGGGGCTCAGTGAAGACTTTGGGATGCGTGCTGTTGCTTTAGCTGCTGTGCCCAGGAGGCCTTGGAGAAGCAGCTGCACTGGCCTAGGTTCTCAGCACCCAGCTCCACCCACAGTGAAGGAGAAGTCACAGCGATAGCTCACCAAAGACAAATCAGAACTGAGATTTGGAGCCTGCAAACCAGCTTACTTTCCCAGCAGAGGTCCCTGGCTGGTTAGTGATGTTATCTGGGCATCGTTTTTGTTGTTAGGTAAGACATGGCAGGGTGTCTAGAACATCGGAGCTACCACTACAATGTGGCAGCCCTGACAAATGTCATCACCTCTAATCATTTCCATTTCCTTACCTGTCAGTGGGAATCATTGCCATCTGCAGGGTTGCCATGCAGATCAAATGAGGGTGTATGTGAACACACTTGTGTAAAAATCCACACAAGTGGGCTCTCCCGGTGGTACAATGGGTTAAAACACTGCATTATATTGATGAACAGCTATATACCAGAGACATTTTGTGGGGGTAGAGTGGGGAATGGGATCAGAAACAGTGGGGGGAGGGAAATGCACTGGACTATGGTGATGGCACATGGGTGATTTGGTGATG
>NW_004567104.1:27664271-27704756 GCF_000260355.1 Condylura cristata
ACGGAAGTGGCCTTAAGCTTCTCAGTGCAGTGCTTTAACCCACTGCGCCACCAGGGAGGGCCCATCAAGCTTTCTTAACACCACTGTCCATGGATATTTGAGACTCAATCCAATTGTCTGGCTGCATGGGTATGAGCAGTCAAACAACCATGCAAGGAATGTAAAACTCTGAGGGGTAGCTGTGGTTCCCCTGCTAAAGATAACTTAAGGTCCTAACTCCCCCCTCCCCGTACCTGTGAGTGTGACTTACTTAGAGTAGGATCTTTGCAGATGTAAAGAAGTTGAGGATCTCTTCTTTTAGGAATTCCCCCCATTATTAATCTGGTATGAGTTCATGTGATATTGCTAGTACAATATAACAGGCATCTGTATAAGAAGAAAAATGCCTTGTGAACACACAGATGGACACTACCTTGTGATCCAAGGTATGGATTGGAGTAATGTGAACCAAGTATTGTCAGCCACCAGCACAAAGTAGGAAGAGGATGGAAAGATTCTCCCCAGAGGCTGGGTGAGAGAGTGTGGCCCTTCTGACGCCGTCATTCCAAACTTCTAGCCTCTGGAATGTGCGAGAACAAATGTCTGTTGTTTAAGCCGCCCATTCTGCAGTGTGCACAGTACAGCAGCCAGCAGAAATGGTTGCCGACCTCTATGCTTCTCTTCCCAGCTCAACTGATACCTGCTACACATTTGTCCTGTAAAACATCTCCAAATTCCAGCACGATGCGCTACTTGCAGTAAGGCTTACGCTTCTTGCTTGTTTCTAAAGAGTTTTGTTCATTGCTTTAGCAGCTTCTCTTGAAATCTTTTAGGCAACTGTTAACAACACACCTCTGCAGCTGGTGCTTCTGGAATCATGTAACTCCTGAGGAGTAAATATCCATGAACCAGCTGAAGGGGGAGCAGCAGTCTGCAAAAGGGGTGCCCTCACACAGATAAGAACACACTGATACACAACATTGAAAGGGGTACAGTTGGTGTACTCTTTTTTGCCTGACTAAAAGTGAGTCCACAGAGCTTCCTTCCAGCTCAGCTCAGCAACAGGCACCGGAATGACCCTGTGCCTGGAGCCCTACAAAGACAACCTCTGCTACCCTCAGCGTAGACACTGAATGCTCAGAGTGAGCCTCAGGCAAGAGTCAGGGGCCTTGGGATCCGTTCCTTGTTTCACCACTCACCAGCAATCCCAGACTCTCTTCATCAAGAAGATGGGTGTAACACCTCCACCGCCCAGGGTGGTCCCTGCAACTTTAGCTAGAACACGGGAAATGCATTCAAAATGGTGGTGCACTGTGCAACAGGAGAGTGGTGAAATCATTATCACCCTCATCCCCTCTGTTGTCAACGCCTGAGGGTGGTGGGGATCCTTCAACAGGACTAGGAAACCTGGATCAAAGTGCCCAGCTGCTAAAAGAAGGGTCAGCTAAAGGGCCTGATCCTCTGGTATTGGCTGCCCAGGGGACAGCAGTTGAGATGAGCTCTCCCGGTGGGTCATAAAATGAATCTACGTAGGGAGGAAGCAGGATGTATAAAGCCCAGGAGCCTGATCTGTTTCTGAGATCAAACAGAGCAGCATTGTACGGGGGTGTGGAGCTGATGTCAGCGTCTAGAATGCTGGTCGGAATCGCCCTGGTTACGCAGCTGGACCGGAATAAGGCAAGTCTGTATCTGAACTCATTAATTTTTACAACCAACTGAACTGTTCTGCCTTGGGGTGCGGGGAGGGGGGGGAGGGAGGGAGACATTGGGGGAGGTGGTGCAAGGGAGAACAAGGAAAAGAAGAGAAAAGGGAGGGGTTAGTATGTATGGAACAGGGGGTTTCCCACCAGCAGACACTATCTCATTATTCCCCCAGCAAACCCCACTTTCAAACCTCCAGCCCCCTGGACGGATAGGCAGAAAGAACCCCTACCGCAGGTCCTGCCAGGCAGGGAGAGAAAGGGCCAATGAAACGTAAGGATAATTAGAGTGGCACAAGCCGCTCCTAGGAGTTCAAGTTATGTCAATGTTTCCATTATGTGCCTCACTTTTCGGGGGTTTATAACGGAGTTATAAAAACTCACGCCAGCTGAGAATTTGGCAGGCCAGGTCGAAGCAAAGGAGGGACTGTTTTTTAATTCAATTCAGCTGCTCGTAACTTGGGGCCGGGGAGCTCGTTGTACACTTGGATAACCCAGAAGGGCTGGTGTAAAGCATTGAGCACTAATCTGCCTGCTAACGCACCTCCTCTTACTGCTGTCATCCCATCAGACCATCGAAATAACATCACAGAATGTGAGCTTCCTAAGCGGAGACTCTGTGGCCGCTCCCCAGTGCCCGCTGATTTGATTTTCGCCCACTCCCGAGAAAGTATGTGGTCGATCCACTTCCAGCAACAGTGCAAACCTTCTCAACCACATCTCTGCACAAAAGACTGTCGAATCTCTGCCCACAAACTGTTTGGTAGAAGAGCTCTTCTAGGCACATGGCGATACTGGGGGCAGTCCTTTCACGTAATCGGATTTGACTTGGATGGTATTATCCCCATCTCATAGGTGTGTTTGTTGGTTTCTCAGGCACAGAATAAAGAGAGCTTTCTCTTTTCTCTCTCTCTCTTTTATCCTGCAGTCTAATTCAAAGTCTTTCCAATCCTGCTAGATCTTTAGCAACAGGTGCAGGGACCAGCCCCGACAGGAAGACTTCTTTGATTCCCTCGCCAGAAGTCCTGCTCTCTTCTCTCCCCTTCGGTATCCGATCTACTCTCTCCTGTAATATGTAGCATCTGACTACGGGGCTGTACTTCAGTTATTTGTGCACTTTATTTCTGTATGAGCCCGTTCTGACTGAGTCCTGAGCTTCTAAATCTCTAACTACCAAAGTGCCAAACATTGGTGGACTCGGCTCAGCACATGTGGGGGGAATTAGTGACTTAAATAGTGAATAATTATAATCAGAAGCCAGGTGGCTGACAGCAGAGATACAAGTGTAGCTCAGAACAGATAGAGATTTATTAAACCCTTCTTCCTTGATAGATGAGAAAACAACACGTTGATTGATTCCTAATCTTGCTGCTGATAGTAACACTAAGAAAATGATAAGGCTTGGGGTCAGGATCTCCAACCAGAAAATAATAATAGATGTTAGCAATAGCATAAATGTACATATGCACACAACCCTGTTAATATATAATTATAATAAAGCAAGGAAAACACTTATGTACATGTGCACATACCTATATCATCCCACTTAAGTTATTTTGTCAATATCAGCGGTTTTGCTCTCCATGGTGACCCAGTTCCCAACCTCTCATACTTCAAAAGTGCTTTTATCTGAACTATGACTGAGTCGTTCAATAAGTGGGTGATGTGGATATCATGTAGCCCTTATAACATTGAATAAAATATTGTAAAATGAATGAATTACCTAAGGTAAATTAAATGAGATATATTATGATATTTCTTCATAATACAGCAAAAATATTGCCAATGATGGTAACTAATTTAGATTTCATCAGGATGGTATAGCGCTGATCTAAGAGTGAGTAATAAATGGAATTTCAGTCTTCCCTAGGGATTCAGAGGATTCTCAAGCCCATTGTCCTAACCAGGCAATAGGGAAATAGATGTGTGTTAGTGCGATTGGGAAACTGGCCTCTTCAATAAATTTGCACTAAACTTGACAGCAGAGCTGGGAGCCCACGTATGATGAATGGGTGGGTGGGCTAAGAAGATCGGTCAAAGTCAGAGGCTAGGATTGGTTTATAAAGAGACTATGTCAAATTGCATTTTCTAGAAGAATTCAGGTGTTGTGCCATAATTTTTATTTGATTAGAAATTTAATGTTTTCCAAAATTCAGATGTATAAGTAAAACCAATGTCTGTAAGTTAGGAGGAAAAGCTACTTTCAATTTGTTTCTTTCTGTAGAAATGAAATATGAACAAATGTGAAGTTTTCCATTACAAAAAGATATATCAAAATCCAGAGATCTATATACACATCACAAATATGTAAATATGGCTGGAATTAATTAGTAAAATAATGAATCAATGACAACTAGACGGCAGGTGTCTGACAAGAGAAGTATAGGAAAAGATCAGGACAGACAGAGATTTATCAATGCCTTTCTTATTGATAGAAGGGAAAACAGGGTAATATATAGCATACACATAATTAATAGAACAAATAATTAGAATGGCTGAGCTATAGGTTAGTGGACAATACCAACGACTTGAAAATTAGGAAACGCAATCTGGAAACCAAGTTGTACCACTATATATTGTGTTACCTTCATTTTTTTTAAGCCTCAGTATCTGCATCTATAGAGTCAATATTACCTGTCCTACATGTCTTTGTCCACATCCCAGAACTATTATATTTTGCTATTATATTATGTTTGATCACCTGTAAAAAACAAAAAACTAGATGATAATAGCTTCAACAAATGCAAATGTATTTTCTCTGTAACAACGAGTGGAGGTAAGTTGTTCAGAGCATGTAGCTCAGTGATGTCCTAGGAATATAGGTTCTTTCTGTGATTATGCCCTAACATCCTTGTCATATCAGCTCTCTTCCTCGACTTGTCATCTCTCAGTCACAAGGAGCTACTGTAGCTTCAATGATATGCACTTATCCAGGAAAAAGGAGCAGAGGGCAGAAGCCCGTCCCCTGTGAGTCTTGTCAGCCCTTCTGTCCTGACAGCACTTTAGATGCTTGGTACTTGCCCACTCTGAATTGAGGGAAATGAGGCCACCGTGAATGGTTGATAGTCATCATCATTCCTCTTATGAAACAGGTAGAGAACTAACTCTCAAGGCAAAGACTCTTTCTATCCAACAGAACAACTTGGGACTCTGGTAGCAGGGAAGAAGAGATGCTTGCTGGGTAAACAACCTTGGACAAGATAAAGGAGCTCAAGAGAACACCTCGCAGTATGGGGGCCTTAATGTATCCACCTCAGCAGCAGCATCTGGGGGCTTGTTAGAAATGCATATTCACAGGTCCCACCTCAGCCATCTGGATCAGAAACTCAGGTAGTTGGACCCAGAAATCTGGTTGAATAAGCCACCCCACCCCCAAGGGGATTCTGATGCTTCTTCAGGTTTGTCAAGCACTAGAATGAAGTTGAGAAAAACTTAGCAACTAAATTTGAGGACTCAATGAGATTACAGAAATGTACTCTTCTTTCATCAAAACCTTTCTATGGGAGGGGAGGGGAGATGGGGGGGAAGGAAGAGAAGGGAAAGAGAGGAGAAACAGCCCACCTTAACTGTGTGTGCAACTAACAAAGGTGGGCAATGTCCTAGATGCCTTCATTTATCTCTTCTAAAGTGCACATTTTCCCAGATGAGAACCCTGAGGGATTTGTCTGAAGTTATTCATCTGGTGAATGCAAAGCTGCAATTCAAAGTTTGGTCTGACTCCAAGCTGGGCCATTTCCAGTTGTTAGACCTAAAATGGCACAATGATGGTAAACTTAGAATGACTGCTTTTCTAGAAAAGTATTTTAAAAATATTACATAGTATTCTTTTAGTGGTCATTGAGAGCCCTCTGTAGTATTGTTCTCATCTCTTTTCCATCCTTACCCATTCTCATACACACACCCTGGGCCAAGGGTCACCTTATGCCTCCCTTTTCTTGAGCATGCCAAAAGCCCCAAGGACTCAATGCAATTCCTACTCCCTGGAATGCCCTCCCTTCTCTTTTCTCCCTGTTGAACTTTATTCCTCTGTAAATAATTAAACAACTAAAATTGACCCTGAGTGTTCATGGTATAGTGCATAAAGCTAATTTGGAGTTCGATAATTGTTTGTGTAATAAATGAATGCAAGAATGCCTGGTTTGGATTCTCTTTCTTAACAAGAGGAAACTCTTACGTTTTCCTTTCTATCCCAACAGCATTTTAGTTGCATTTATAGTTTCTCAATTTGTCCTACAATTAGATAATGTATATGCTTCTGTCTTCCAACAAATGTGTGAACTCCCAAAGCCAAAACTAGGTCTTACTCACTTCTTTATCCTCCAGTATAGGGTCTCACACTTAATAAATGTTCAAAAAACAAAAAACCACATAGATAGCATACTTCAAAGACAGACTTTCAGCTGGCTGATGAATCCTACCATTTTTAATGAACAGCCTGCTTCATAGTAATGCTGTTGATGCAGGAACTAACCTTCCCTTTGGAACATTCAAGTGATTTTACCTTGCCCAGTGCTTAGCTAATCCAATTCTGAGAATACAGCATCACTGCTGGATGTTGAAGTGGAGCCATTTGGGGAAGCTGAGTGGAAAATCTCCCAGTAAGATTTACTTATGCACCTGCTGGATTTTCTATAATAAATGACACTGGCCAACTCACAGTGTGATCTTCTCACACACCCTGGGCCCTGACCATTCCCTCACTACCTGAATTTACTGAATGACTTCCAAGGATGTTTGCAAATTAGATTTATTTTGAAGCCTCCAGAAAAATAGCAAGGAATAACTTTCAAGGTGACACTGATCTATGGATTCTAAAAGCAATTCTAAAAGAATCACTTTTCTAATAAATTTTGTATTGGGGAAATGGCTAGTGAGAGTCGGAAGAAAGAATCACAGAAAATATGTGAAAGGGTTAATAAAGTCTGGCATATTTTAGGTAGACATGGCCCCAAGTTCCAAGAAACCGTATAAAGATCATGAAGGCAGTAAGGAAATAAATTCAATTTCACTGTCAACCTACTTTATCTCCTTAGGTATTCTTCAGTATTATCTGGACATTCTCTCCAAATAACTGAACAACAGTAGCTTACTATATACCTTCCCTGAGTCCCAACCTACATTAGGCAAAAAGAGAAAGAACACCAAAAGAGTAACTACCATTTATTTCATTTTTTAGTTTTTAAGAACTTAAAGATACTTTCAAATATATAATCACTTCTGCCCATCATATCTCTCCCAGCATGTGAATGATCAACTGAAGAGACTATGAGCAGAGTCACGCCATTCACCAGTGGCCAAGTCAGAGTTCAAGCTGAATCTTCTGATTTCAAGTGCTCTTCTCTTCTATCTCTGCCCTCTGCCTACAAGGACTAGGGATGTTTTATATTTTTTATAAGTATATAACATACACACTCCCAGTATGAAAAGCCTTAAAGAAAGTCTTTTATAAACTTTTGGGTAAAAAGGTATAAGAGTTAAGTGTAAGTAGCTCCTTCTGCACCTAGATCCTCTGAAATGACCCAGAGAGTAATAAAGCAGAAAAGCCTTTGGACGAGGGCAAATACAGGGAATCCGAGGGTCCCCTCACCACCCATCTACCAAGAAATGGCAGATTTGGCAAGCAAATGGCAGAAGACTGAGATCTCGGCCAAACAGACCCACACCAGCATAGTTGTTATAATTTAGAGTGCCAGACAGCAAGAAAAGACCGCTGGCTCAGAGGAGGCCAAAATTTACAAGAGATTTAAGGAAACTTAAAAAGTAATAGCCAAGTAAAATTTTCATTAAAAGTCCTAATAGGTAGAATAAGCATGGCAAAACAAATCCAAATCAGTGGTACAGAAGAGATCCGAAAAACTGCCATGAATGAGGAGGGAAAAGAAAATGATAGAAATAATAAGAAAAATATTGGGTATAAATAACAGACAACACAGAAAGTGTAGATGTGAGAGGTTCAAATATAAGAAAATTTCCAGCTACTCATAGATTCCCGAAGTATATTAGTCATGTTTTCTTGAAAAAAAGAATCTAAGTATACTACAATCAATTGAGAAATAAATCAAAATGAAGAATGGGGAAATTCTGATGAAATAAAACTCATGGTAAATACTAAAATCAATTAAATATAGCACTTAATAATTTTAAATTATAACAATGGGAATTTTAAAATATATAAAACTATATTATTGAAAGTAAAGTAATGTTCAAAATAATGCTTGATTTGTTCTTGTCAAAATTCAAATATACCCTTAAGACGTGTGCATTTCATTATTAGTAAATTTTACATCAAAGTGAAAAATAACTGCAAGCAGTTATCAAACTCTAGTTAATGATATCATTTAGAGGTATATGCTGATTATCTTCAATTTATCTTAAAATGCAATGTTTGGTTTTTTGGGATTTTTTAGAGATTTATTTGCTTGTGCATACAGAACTGGGGTACAGGCCAGAGATGCAGAAGAGGGTGAGGATTTACCAGAGACAGAGCAGGGAGCAGAACAGGCAGATCGACGAAGTACACGGCTGAGGGGAGCAGCAGGCAGGTTAGGAGAGATATGCTATGCCACGTGGGTCCACTCCCTCACCCCCACATCCTCCCACCCCCATTCGGGAATCGAACTCATGTTGCAGTGGCTGAGGCTAACTTCATAGTGCTGCACTTTAACCCATCGGCCACCCAGGAGGTCCCTTAAAATGCAATATTAATGATGAATTGTTGATAGGTGGATGGGGAGGGAAGATGATGAAAGAAGTACAGTCAGGTGGACTCATGGGTCTAAACTAAAATTTTTTCAAACTATCTGCACAACAGAAAGTTTTCATAAAATAAAATTGGGGTGAGTCTATAATTCCAGGTTAAGTGAATTAAACAGAAACCTAAATAAAGTCAGAAAGGAAAATAATAGTGTATTTATTTCTGACTCTTACACAAGAGACAGGTAATGGGTAATATTTTAAAAATCAATAATTAGAAAATGTGGATTCATATATTTTAAAAATTTCAAGGTAATTTAAGTAGAATTTGAAAATATGGCTTATACCTTACAAATCACTAGTTTAAAAAACACAATTTTAAGTAAATAACAAGAAAATATTAAAAAATCAAAAAGCATAAGCAACATTCCTGAAGTAAAGACTGAGTAATTGTGATGATGACTATAAAAGCCTTAAACTGCCTTATTTGTAAAACTAAACCTATAAACACGCTCTCCCAAGATATATATTTAAAACAAAGAAAAAATCATAAGAACAGTAAACTAGTAACTACATTACATACACATACTATCTATAAAGATACCAATTCACAACTTTTTTTATCCAAGTAGAATTTAAAATGAAAAACTTAAGTGAACTTTAGATAAATGTTGACAAAGTACATAACTGATAAGTCATAGCTATTATCAGCCTGCATATGCCTCATAATATGGAAGAGACATCTGAGTTGCCAAAAGATGATACATTTTAGCCAATAATGTGCTCATGTGCTTCACAATCCCCTGGGCCACAAATTCAAGTCAGCCTCCATTGCCTCATAATATAGAATAAAATAAATAACATAGAAATTCCAGAAAATTGATAGAAATTTAATAGTAATTAGACACTTTAGAACAGCATTTCAGAGAAGTAATACCAATAAAATAATAATGAATGCAATTTTATTTGACATTATTTCATTATAACATTGACAAGAGAAAAGTTCCAGCCAATGTTTAACAAAATACCATTTTTTGAGACCCTGCTTTTGTTAAACTTTTGTACTTCAAGTTATAATTTCTACCAAAGGTGGTCAGTGAGGATCTACTATAATAATAAGAAGCTCTTCAAGAAGGAGAGGAGTCAGTGCAAAGTTGAGCAAATAACTTTTGCTCATTCTAGAGGTTGTATTTTCATTAGTAATACCTACTGCATGGGAACCACCTTGGCACCCACATGTTGTAGATTTATGCTTGGTGTATAGGCTGTCTCCAAACCCCATTTGAACATGTGCTAAAAACAAGCCACCCTCTCTACCTGTGCAAATCAACCAGATCCATGAGTCATAAAATCTAAAAAGGTTTCATTGTTGACTTGGAGGAAGAAGAAATAGTAGGGAAAAGGTTTCTTGTAACTAAAGACTTCTAGATCTTTCAAAGCGTGGGTCCTGCTAAAAGATCAGAATGAAGTTTAGGGTCTCGCAAGTCAGTTTTTAATTCCCTGTGGCTAGATCATGTTTCCACTAACAGAAACCATGAGATGGGAAGAGCAGCAAGGTTAAGAGAAAGTTGATGGATTTTGAATTTACCAGAACAGTAAACTATCTTGGCAGGCTATTAGAAATGAGAATAGGATCCGGGTTAGGATTCCCAATCAGAGTGACCACCACAAAAGTGAGTTACTTAAAAAGAGAAATAGCAGGGCCCTCCCTGGTGGCACAGCCAGTTAAAGCACAGCACTAAGAAGCTAAAGCCACTTCAGCATGAGTTCGATCCCCGCCCCAGAGGTGACCCACATGGCGCGGCAGACCTCTCCTGACCTGCCCGCTGCTCCCCTCAGCATGTACCTTGTCAGTCTGTCTGTTCTGCTCCCCACTCTGTCTCTGGTGAATCTTCTCACCACCCCTGCACCTCTAGCCTGTACCCCAAATCTGTATGCACAAATAAATAAATCTTAAAAAAAAAAAAAAAGAAAAGAAAAAGGAGGATTAGCAAAGTCTGATAAAGTCATATGTTGGGGACCCTGATGATGTACTATGCAATGTGAAGCCAGCAAAGGTTTGAGATCAGGGAAGTCATTCTAATTATTAGGAAATTGTGTTTGTTAAGCCAATTTCTCCTCCCTAATGTCTCTGAGCTGATGCTTCTGCCTTCCGGGATAACACAGAATGCATCTGTTCCCTCTTCAACAGGACAATAGAAAAAAGCAGAAACAGCCTTAAACTGTCATGCACATCACAGGACTTGCAGGAAAACCCTTGAGAGAACACCATCATCTGAGAAAAGCATTCATCATCTACCCAGAAACTGGAGCACTACAAAACCAGTGCTACACATTCAATATTTGGACAAAATCTGGAGGTTGACACTCTTGTTGCTACATGGAAGGAAAATAATAAAAGCTTCCAGAAAAAAAAGACCCACTTGCTATATAGACTCACCAAATACATTCTTAAGGCCAATGTTCTCATTTTCCAGAAAAGACATCTGAGTTGCCAAAAGATGATGCATTTTAGCCAATAATGTGCTCATGTGCTTCACAATCCCCTGGGCCACAAATTCAAGGTAGGACCCTGGAACCGAAATCCCTAACAACTCCCCCTCCTTCTCCTGCCCTCCACCATATTGGCTCCTCCACAATCTGGGGATACGAGCCCTTGAGGAGTAAATTCTTGACCAGACAGTATTAAAGAGTGAGTGCAGATCTTGCCCCCAAGTCAGGATCAGACCAAATGGTTCATCCTACCTTTGGTCTCCTGGACCCCAAGTATCCTTCTGGTCCCCCGCTCATTGCTGCTCAATTCAGCCCAGCCCAGAAGGTTTCCTCCTCCCAAAGGCCATTTGGATTTCCAAACCCTGTCACAAAGGCAGCTGATGTCATAAAAACAGCCTCCTGGTGAGGTCATTTGTGCCATAACACCATAGGAAGGTGCCTCTGGTATGCTGCCCAGCTAAGACAAGGGCTATTAAATGAGTTGCTGCACTTTATTTAGTTGAGACACTTGTTCTAGACAGCTAAGTAATATGATGTTGTTAATGCGCCAGAGTGTGGTCTCAATTAATTCTAAACTGTGGCTTTCTAAGTCATTGATGCTTTGTTCTTTCTCATCTCACTGTCCAATTTTTCTTCTCTCAGCATTACAGGAGTAAGAGAGAAAAAGAGAGAGCAGGATGGAGGGAAGGAGAGCAAGGGGCAGGTAACACCACTCAAGTGTCGTGTGGCAATGGGAGAACCGACATCAAGGTTGATTCCAGCCAGACTGTGGCAGATCAACCTCCTTGCCAGAGAATAGGACTTCCTGTGTTTAGAGCTGAATTTCAGGTTTATTGAGAGCTTAAGGTGAGCCATGAAGCCTAAAGAGCCCCCATTTACAAGTTTTCTGGTCTCTGAGGGGCCTCAGAGGTCACAGTCAGGATCGTCTAATCTTGTTACTAAGAGCACTGGCCATGGGCCAATGTTAGCAGCATCACTAGGGAGCTCTTTGGAAATGCAGACTCCCACACCCCACTCTATAACCACTGAATCACAATCTCTATTTAACCTCAACTGATCCTTGTGCACTTTGAAATCTGAGAAACACTAGTCTAGAACTTTCCAAAACAAATCAGAACTTCGCAGGCTTCCCTCAGAGATGGCCCTACTAGAAATCAGTCAGCTGGTTTGTTGCTCTGTGTGTGTGTGTGCCTGTGTGACTGTTCTCATGGGAGAAAAACCAACTTTTATTTTTTTTAAGATTTATTTATTTATGCATACAGAACTGGGGTACAGGCCAGAGGTGCAGGGGCAGCAGGGGCTTCACCAGAGACAGAGTGGGAAACAGAACAGGCAGATCGACGAAGTACACTGCTGAGGGGAGCAGCGGGCGGGTCAGGAGAGGTTTGCTTCACCATGTGGATCTCCTCTGGGACAGGCAGGAATCGAACTCATGCAGAAGTGGCTTTAGCTTCTCAGTGCTGTGCTTTAATCCGCTGCGCTACCAGGGAGGGCCGAAAAACCAACTTTTAATGAAAAAAATTGCCAAGGAAACTGAAAGGATCAGGAGTGACTGTCCAAAAACCCATATGTCATTTTACTCACGCAGCCATAGATCTCTCCTGCATCACACCCAACGGCTAGTTGCCTGTGTCTGCCAAGCCAGAAGAAAACACTTGATTCAGGAGAGTGAGGAACACCAACTCAGAGACCAACCTTCTCGTTCCAGGGAATCTCAGCATGTGGGAACTATGGTACCCTGCCTACCCACTCATCCTACAGAACAGGAAACTGAGGCCCAGCCATGGAAGTGATTTCTTTGAGCAACTTGTGCTCTTAGTGCTTGAGCTGCTGGGACTGGGTAGATCCCTGGTTTCTGGTTGTCTTTCCATCACACCAGGAACCCTTGGGAAACTTGGGCAAATGCCATTTCACAAATTCTCAGAACATGAACAGTAGTCTTCAAAAGCAAAGTAACAACTCATGGTTGTATCCACAGCAGTAGTGAGGTAGCTCTGAAGGTTTGATTCAGCTGCTGGTTGCTAGATTATAAATCCATCAGAATATTCTGCAGAAAGTAATAATTCTGTAGAAAGGAGAACTAACCTGAGCCTTTCTCAAATGTGAAGCTGAACTCAATATCAGATCAGAAAGTGGAGTGAAACTTCTCTTTTTTCTTTTTCTTCTTTTTCACCTCTGGTAATCACCAATCTGTGAACAAGTCTGGTTGTTTTGGAGTCCACATATAAGTGAGACCATCCAGTATTTGTCTTCCTCTGTCCAACACTTGCCTTTACTCTCTTCTGACCAAGCTGCTGCCTTCGACATGTTTCATCTCTGTGAGAAAACGGGCCCTAATGCACGATCTCCAAACTAATGGCTCAATATCCAAAACCACCCTATTTTCTTCAAATACACATAGCCGGACTTGACACTCAAGACAGAATGGCATCAGTGTGCTCTAAAGCCAAAGTCTCAGCAAGCAACCCATAACCTTCCCATAACCCACAGCCCTAAGGAATACCATCCCATCCTACATGACGTGCTAAGGACAGTGGAAAATCCACAGGAGGAAGCCTACCGCCAGGAGAGTGCTTCCTAAAATCCATCTGAGTAAACCTCAATTTTCACACTCCCTTTCTCTGCTTCTTCCATAAGCCAGAGCCCCTCCCAGCCCCTAGCTGCAGCCCAGGGCTGCAGCCTCTATGTCCTACCCTGTCCAACAAGCAGCTCACACCCTTCTGTCCCCAAGGGGAGGCTTCACATGCAGGGCCCCAGGGATCAACCTCCTCCCCTCGCCCCTCCCCCACTCCTTTCTTTTGGTCCTTGAGCACCCTGTCATTCCTCTAAAATGGAGAAAAGGGGGTGGGGAAAGAAGAGAAGCAAAGGAACCTTCCTGGGGCCATGGGAGCGAAGGCTGTGTTCCCATGGCTGGCTTTCCACTGATCTCGGTGACCCCTGCAGACTCCCCTATGAGTGAGAGTCCCGGAATGTCTCTTTATTAGGTGTCTGGAGAAGTAAAGCTGTCCTGATGCCAGCGCCCCCACACTGAGGACTTTATTAGTTTTTTAATTTTCTGTCTGGGTGCTCCTGCTGCATCAAACTTTCCACAGCTGTTCGGAGCTATTAAATAAGTAGCCTCATCGGGCCTTTCCCCACCCCCAACCCTTTCTTAATAACATGAGAAATTTATGGACCTGCTACACGGGGCCTTTAAAATAAAGATACTTTGTCTCTGGTAAGAATTGTTGGGGGTCCAGGTGGGGAGAGGATGTTCTGCCCTAAGAAAGGCGCCCTGTCTTGTCCCCACCCTCTCCCGGCCTGTCCCCCACCCACCTTGGCTTAGAGCAGGGCTGCTCTGGTAAGGTGAGGAGCCCATTCAGGGATGGCGTTGCGGCAGACGGGAGAACCCTCTCTGTCAGACGTTCGCCCCAGCAAGCAGGGGACCAGGAGTAGCTGTGATGGCTTTAAAGCTGACTTGGAATCTGGCCCAGAGTCCGATGCCTGGTTCAAAGCGTTCCTTCCTGAGTGGACTTTCTAAGACCTTCCAGGAAGAAAAAAGAAACAGAACGACTTGCAAATGTTGCCCTTGCAGGCACAGGGCTGAGGTTCTGTACGATAGGCCAGCGTCATTGCTCATGTCGCCCTGAGATGGAATCCACTCTCCACCCACCCCACAGCCTACTCCCTGAGATGTCGTGGCCCCAGAGGTCCACAGGACGCCCCGAGCGTGAGTCCCGGGTGGAGGCGCGTGGGCACAGACTCACGCAACGATGTGTTACCAAATCAGACAGCCTGCTCCTCTCCCACAGCACCAGGGATCTGGTAGACTAGGAGCACCCAGTAGGGCCAGTGGAGTGTGGACTTCGGAGCTTGAGAGCCCAGAGAATTCTCAGCAAACCTCCCGGCTCCAGCCTGCCCAGCAATTTTACTTTCCAGTGGCTGCCTTTAAGCCTCCCTTTGAGAAGCCCTTATTTGCAGGGTGAATGCGAAAGCCTAGAGAGAAGAAAACCCTTTGGTGATGCCTGCCTCGGGAACAATTTTGCCTCTGAGAGCAAGTTGGTATTGGGGTTAATCCCTCTGTGGAAACACTGGGTTGAAAGCCCAGAGCAGGTCAGGGGTCTGATTATGGCTTCTGTTTACATATAAACTTCCTGGTCCCAGCAGACAATCGAAGTGGTGGGGGAAGGGAGTGGGGAAGAAAAGAAAGAAAGGGAGAATTTTTTTTTTAATTAAATGGCCTTCTCTCTTAAAAAATAAAGTCAACAAAATAAGGTGGAGCTTGTGAAATCAAGGTTTGATTTAAATGGCAACATACAAACATTTTTTTTAAACTTTCCAATCAGGATTTACATCATGGGGGGATTGAAGCATCTTTTGAAATAGAATTTGAAATGCAATACTGATGTATATTTATGATGTACATCTAGTTAAGGAAAAAACAAGGTGAAAGAAACCTGGCCAGTCATCTCTAAGAGCTAGAGGATAGTTTTATTTTTTAGATGGGGCTCAGATTTTTCTGGGGTTTGGTCAGAGAAAATCATCATAAAGACTCCATCACAAGCAGATGAGCTGAAAACTAGGGTATTTAGGCCATTTAAAACAGCTATAAACATGTTAAGGAAAGTCTGAATGATAGTATTAAAGCCAAAACCCCCCATATTTTGAAAGAAAAACAAAGCAGAACTATACTGGGGTGAGGAGGGTGGTGAATAGGGGGCACTGGGCAACAGAAAAAAAAAGCCAAAATGGTGGTCAAAAAGAAGTAGATAATTTTTAAGATCTATCACTTTAGCAGTTTTTTAAAGAATGCAATTTAAAGGCAGAATGTTTACATTTTGTTTTTCTTTTCTTTTACAAAAGAAGAGTTTTAAAAGTCTGTCCCAGACTCTTAAAGAACATTGGACAAAATATCCATGAAGAAACCACAGGATGCATCTTTCCACTTGGAATCTCCAACTATAGAATTTTGGAAAGCTAAATATCTTAAATTTTGAAAGTGATGCTTCAACAAAAGTATCTTAAAAAAGAAAATCAACATAAATCGAAATCAAATCCTATAGGCCATTAATTGTCCCTTCAAAAGAACCAAGACAATTTCTAATGCTTTCGTTTTCCTCAGTGAATTCTGTGATGTTCCATTTCATGAGCCACTTGGTGTCTTTCTTGCCTGCTTGGACTTTTTCCTCTTATTTCTCTTATTTCCTAAATGATATGGAGCCTTGCTATTTTCAGAGCATCTGCCAGCAGGAAGATAGGTGTTTCAGTAGCGGGAATAAAGAGACAAGAGCACAAGAAAGAATAACACAGACAAACAATGCCAACATCAGAGCAGCAGAGACAGAAGAAGTTCACAAGCTCCAGGGCTTCAGAAATGCCAGAGCTGAAGACATGCACTGAGAAAGCACAGCTAACACAAAAGGTCGTGTTTCTTAGCGTCAACTTTTGAGAAGGTGAGGCATTTCACCAGCCCAAAGGGGAAAGAATGTGGGCACCATTGGCAAAAATCAGAGGTTGTCACAAAGCAAGTAGAGAGACATCGGGTGATATCAGACTGTGTTTGGGGGCTAAAAGCAAAGCCTGATAACAAGCTGCCTTTGGACTCCAAATTGCAAAGTGGCCAGGCTCTGTGGTCTGCATTGGGCTCATAATTTATCCTCCAGCCTGGGCATTTTTTTTTAAAGATTTATTTATTTGTGCATACAGAACTGGGGTACAGGCTAGAGGTGCAGGGGCGGTGAGAGGTTTCACCAGAGACAGAGTAGGGGAGCACAACAGGCAAACAGATGAAATACACTGCTGAGGGGAACAGCGGGCGGGTCAGGAGAGGTCTGCCGCATCATGTGGTCACCTCTGGGGCAGGTGGGAATTGAACTCATGTGGAAGTGACTTCAGCTTCTTAGTTCTGTGCTTTAACCCACTGTGCCACCAGGGAGGGCCCCCAGCCTGGGCATTTTTAATGGTAAAAGTGGGAGAGTCTATTCTACTTATAACAGGATGACCATTAAGTCCCAACTTTCTACGTGGACGTTGTCCATCCTAACTTTGAATCCCCCTGAAGTTTAGGCGATAAAGTGTAGCTGGGCCCTCAGTTGTGCTCCTTTTCCCCAGGGGAACCCTACAGTGTGGCAAGGAGTGGGACACGTGGAAGTGTCTGTGTCATTCTTACCCTCTGGGAGATTAATAATATGTATATTATATATATAAATTATATGCAATGCAGTATATAAATTATGTTACATAGTATAACATAGTAAGATAAAGACCTTGAGAAGCCTCCAATAAATTAAACTAGAGCAGGTTCTCAAAAAGTATCATTCGTCCTATGTCATCTCATTATAATGCTGATGAGGGGAAAAAACCCAGTTCCCAATAAGGGGAATTGTCTGTGTGGGGGGGTTTTGTTCATGCTCCCTACATGTCATGGGTCCTCCTCCCACTCTCTGGTTTTCCCCCGCATCCCAAAGCTGTATGTGTTAGATTCACTGATGTTTTAACCATCCCAGTGTGAGTAAGTGTGGGTAGGTGTGAACATGCCTTGGGATGGAAGGTGTCTGGTCTTCAAAATTAGTGCCTGGAGCAGCTGGGTTGACTCCTATCACCCACAAACCTGAACTTGAATAAATGGGCTGGAAAATGAATGAATACAACTCATTTTGGGTCTTTATTTAGAAGTTTGATGGTGTTCTTGTGACCAGAAAAATACTACAGGAATTTATCTCTCTTTAAAACAATTAGTCTGTGGTAAAATTGGTTTTCTTATATATCGTTTCCCTTAAAGTTCCTAAGATCCTACCCATGACATTTAGTGAGGACCTAATATACCTAACACTGTTCAACCAGAGTTTTCCCAAAGGTTCTTGATTACCATAAGATCTTCTGGCTTTTGAACACTTGGAACACACAGACAAACTCAATTCTAAACCTTTGTTGATAAAATCCAGAGAGAAAGAAAGGCTGGGATTATAAACCTTCTCTGGGAAATGGAAGTTGGCAGAGTATCTGGAAGCATCCAGTGCTCCCAAAGATGACACTGACAGATGTTCAGCTGGTGAGGTAATACAAGAACCTACCCAGTGCAGCCAAAAAGCCTGCAGAAACAAGTCTGAAGTCACCCCCACATGGAGAGATGAGAACCTTTAGATCGCATGTATGGAGGCAGGTCTTTCCATTTTGTCCAATTAGGTGGCAACAAGATTGCATTTGATGTTAAGGAAAGAATGAGCCTGACTCAAGCTCCACTGAGGCATGAAGAACCCTTATTTCCCTGTAAACATTTCCTCCCGGGGAGTGGGAGGTGAGGATAAGAGGGGAAGACTGGGGCTACGCTTCATCCATTCTGCCATGTTCCTTAACGAGTGCCCAAGAGGGTATGAGTAACACAGCTTCAATCAGGGCCATTCTCAATGAGAGGAAGAGTTCTGGTGAGGGAGGTGATGGTGGACCACAAAGGATAGAAGTCAAGCCACAGCCTATCTGGGTCCCAGGTAGCTGGGCCCCAGCTGTGTGGATCTGGAAAACAGGAGTTTCCAGTTTCAGAGCTGCTCTGCAGTGCTCCCCCTGGATCACCACAAATCCTCAGAGGCTTCTCTTTGGGCCAGTCTCTCATCATTCCTGTTGATTCTGCACTTTGTAGACTGAGGCACAAGCTGATGCTTATCTTTCAGGCTTACTGGTGTGGGGGAGGACCCAGTGCAAGGGCCCTGAAGGATGTTTTCATAATGGAGGATACTTTGGGAGCACTGCTGAGTGAATGTCCTCTGGGTCTAGATCATAACTGCAAAATCAGTCCTGGACATCACAGCCCCCAGGTCTTGGAGGGGAGATATCTATATCAACCTTCATTCTGTCCCCAAACCCCTTGCCCATGGGCTCCTTCATGTGATCAGCCAACTTGTGCATCACTACTTTCAAGTATCTGCTTCTAGAAGGTTCTTTCCTATGATGAGCTATATTCTTCCCATGAAGAGCAGGGAAGGAGGAACTGGGAGCTGACAGTTGCTACCCTGCCAGTGACTGGCCCTCAGGTTTATGAGACAGGTTAAGGCTCCAAACTAAACAACCCTGTGCTTGGTGTGACCCGAGTGCCAATCTGTCATTCGACTAGCCAAAGTCCCGGAGACAAGCTGTAGTTGGAACAGAGCACATAAGTCCCAGGGGACAAGTGGCACCCTATCTATTGTATGCAGGCATCAGGAAGTTGTTGATACAATAGCAACCCTATCTTGATGTCCAAAACAACAAGAGTGCCCCCTCCCCCGTTGGCTGCACAGTTTGTCTAGTTCCTGACAAAACTCCTCAAGCTAGTAGTTGCCTCTGGGCCAGTGTCATCTTTTATTCTCCTCCCTTTCCACTCAGTGCTTACTGTGCCGATTTTTAACCTAGTTAGGGCCTCTTTCTCCTCTGTAGCTCTGTGTAAGTGCAACTCTTCACCCTCCCAAGGAAATCTTCACACACCCCCACTACATGCCCCCCAAATAAGAGAGTTGGCTAAGAGTGCCAGGCAAGACTAAAGGGCCCTGAATAAGGAGAACTTTATTTCCCCTTTAAAATGACACCACAACTCACAAAGTTTGGACATGGAGCAAGGCTCCCAGATGAGGGTAGGGGTGCCCCACCTCATGGCCTTCAGCACTGGCTCCCAGAGACCTCCCTTCAACTTGGGCATCTCCACTGGCCTCTCAGCTGAGGAATGCAGCCGTGTCTCCAAATAAAATCAAAGCCTAGCCCTGCAAGGCTGGCCTTGGCCAAAACTCTTCCAATAGGACAACTTTGCAGGAGCCAGTACAGTGAGAGCCACCAGCATGGAAAGAAATGTCTCCTTGCTTCATGTATCACCTGCAGTATGGCCAATTTTAGATTCATCATCTCATCTGATTCTCAGCATAATGCAGTGTGGTAGAGGGAAGTTGTTTAAATTTTCCAGATGAGGCAACTGAGGCCCAGAGGAGAGAAAGTGAACTTCCCAAATTTATACAACTCAGAAGAGTTGATTCTAGAACTGAGTCTATGCACTGGTCCATAGTCAATCTTAAAATGTCCCTACTGAAACACTTTATGCATGCAGCAGCAGCCCAAGGAAAAGTCCTGACAGTTGATACTGTCTGGGATCAAAATAATCAACCTCCGACCTACAGCTCCAGCCCTCAACCCATGCCAGGGGAGTGACATCCTTTGAGATAAAAGCCATCTGGGCAGGGACCCAGTGGAACACACAGTCACTCTCTAGGGCACTGAGCCACTGAGTCAGGAGGCGCATTCCCATGGGTGACCACAGTCCGCCCCAGGCAAGCTGTTGCCCTGGGAGAGGAGAGAACCAGCAAGCAAAGAGCTGCCCGCCCTGCCCAGCCTCTCAAGAGCAGTAGCTTAGCCCCGAAGCTGGCAAGCACCCACCACTTGGGTGTGACTTGGCTAGGTGCCCAACCCTGCAAGCCCATCCAGGCCTCAGTTCCTGGTAACACCCTCATGCTCCACTCTCTTGCATATGGGAGGAGAATCAACAATCTGGATGCAGCCCAACTCAGCAGCTGATAGGAGCAGTGAGCACAGAAATCTTTACCTGGCCAACATATTATTCAACAGGAGTCTTAATGCTACTGTTTTAAAAGGATTGAATATCAGACTCATAGAATGCATCTTTTTTTCCTAAATAAGTGCATCTTCATATTCACAGCAGGACAAACTCAAGCGTTCTTCGAACTAGCAACCTGGAAAGACATTCCTGTAATCAACATTCTGTGAGGATTTACCAGGTGTGTAGTCACAGAAACACCTCACAAGAGGATAGCCACAGGTCAGGCTGTGCAAAGTGGCATATAAAGACACTAGAGAGTACTAAGCTTCCTCAGTTCAAATCTCAGTGCACCTGTGTAATAGCACTGTGACCTCAGACATGTCGCTTAACATCTCTGTGCCTAAATTTCCTTACCTGCAACATGGGGGTGTTAGCACCTAGCTCACACAGTTATGAGAATTAAATAAGATGAGTGTCATAGCCCTTACTAAATGCTAGCCATTATTACAGGAGTATTTTTAGTTCATCCCTGCCATAACACAAAGAGATGGGAACTATTACTCTCCCCATTTCCCAGGTGAGAAAAATGGGCTCAGGGGGCATTAAACAAGTTTCCTGAAGTCAGAAAACTAATAAGAGGCAAACTCAAGACCCAAGATAGTTCTGTCAAGATCCAAGTCCCTCACTCTTCCTCACTTCACTCAACAATGCAAGTATCTCCCAAGAGCGCATCGCCTTTTATTATGGGAGGGAATTCATGTGTGTCTATTAATTGGAGGCCTTCGTAGGTACAACTCAGCAGCTGGCAGGGACAGCGAGCAGTAGAAATCTTCACCAGTTATGGCTTCACACCGGCCAGCAGAAATAAATAATGACCAAGATGTAACTAGGTCTCCACAAGGCTACAGGGAGGACAGTGGAGGCCCACTAGATTTGTGTCCCGCCTGTGGCACCTTTTTCTTCTGCTCTGTGATGTCTCCTTGGACCAGAGCTCAGGCCTCCTGGCTCCCTGGAAGCCAGCGTCTGCAGGAAGCCAAGCTGTTTCCCTGACGCTATTCCGATTTCAGCAAAATGAGACCTGTAAGGACAAGCCACTCACAAGAATTCTCTGTAGGTTTCCCCATCCTGAACCCCAACCAGGAAGATGCCCAATAATTTAGGAATAGCTATGCCCTGGTTCCATTCTTAACAGGCCTCATGAACTTTTAAAAATTGCTTTTTTTCCCCCCATCTCAGTGCAACTCAATGGAACAAAATAAATTGTAACTCAAGGTACTTATATTACTCAGAGTACTAAGTACTCAGAGAGATAAGAGATTTCAAGGAAAAGGGGGCTTCACTAAAACTAAAACCACAGATTTATCTAAGCATCGTTAATGCAAAGGCTGGAGATTTCCATTTGAATGCTTTATTATAAACATAAAGAAAGCATTAAAAACTAAAGTTTTAGATGTTCTTTTTTGCATAATATAAACCTGCACATTCATTTTTATCCATTTTGTTTCACACCACACAAATACTTACACATAGGTACAAACATACAAAAGCAAGAAATACATAAAAACGTTAATAGTGGTTAACCTTTGAAGCATGGCATAATGCTAATTTTATTTCCTTCTTTATACATTTCTGTATTTTATAAGATGTATGTAATGAATCTATATTATGTTTATAATCTGCAAAGATGCCAAAATTATTATTTGTTTTAAATCAATGTATGGGAAACCAAATTGCTCATATCAGCAAGCAGTATTTTAAACTTGTGAAAAAGTCTAAGTATTCAGTTATAATACAATAGGAAAGAACTAATTAAGAAAAATCAAGAAACAAGCTAATGAATATAGAGAGTAGAATATAATTTATACTGAAAATATACTGAAATATAACTTAGGGTCCTCCCTAGTGGCACTGTGAATCTGTCCACAGCCACTGCAGTATGAGTTCGATCCCCTACTAGGGGGCGACCCACACGGTGCAGGGGCTTCTCCTATTCCACCTATTGCCCCTCTCAGCTGTGTATTTCAGTCTACCTGCCTGTTCTGCTCTCCACTCTGTCTCTGGTGAATCCTCTCACCCCTGGCTCCTCTGGCCTATATCCCAGTTCTTGTATATATAAACAAATCTTTAAAAGGAAATATAATGCATCAGCAACAGTCTTGGTTTAGCTGTTTTGAATCTATTTACAAAAGGTATAATGTATGCAAATTTACCTCTAAGTGTTAAGCAATAGTCTTTAACCTTGTAGAAGGGGATTTCATAGAACCAATTGAGAATGAATGAGAGAAGAGTCTCAAATAATAAAGCTTTTTCCCTCAAAGAGGAAATGCATGTGCACACACATACACACACACACACACACACATCTCAGAAAAGTTACCATAAAAGCTTAGAAGTTTAGGGCCCTCCCTGGTGGCGCAGCAGGTTAAAGCACTGCACTAAGAAGCTGAAACCACTTCCGCATGAGTTCGATTCCCTCCTGCCCCAGAGGTGACCCACATGGCGTGGCAGACCTCTCCTGACCCGCCCGCTGCTCCCCTCAGCAGTGTACTTCGTCAATCTGCCTGTTCTGCTCCCCACTCTGTCTCTGGTGAAGTCTTTCACCACCCCTGAGTCTCTGGCCTGTACCCCAGTTCTGTATGCACAAATAAATAAATCTTTTTTTAAAAAAAAAAAGCTTAGAAGTTTACAGATCCCTGACACCATCCACTCCTTCCCCACCCACCTTCAGCCAATGAAACACATATCAAGAAACTGCCTCAGCTTGAGTGCTTTGAGTTCTGGCAAGATGGCTGTAGAAGAAGCCAGCTCACATCCTCCAGGTACTCATAATGAAATTGCTGTGCTGTAAAACAACCCCCCAAAAGAACCCAAGGGTAAAACAGATGATCACAGCAAATAAATGTTAGGAGCAACAGTGTGCAGAAAAGGGCAAGAAAAACTTTAAGTGAACCTTGCTAACAGCAATAACTCAGCAGGATACCCATGAGAGGAGCAACTGCTGTGCAGAGTCCTCACAGCTGCTGACAGGAGCCCATACCAACATGGGGGCTCCTGAGACTGGGACCACAGGATCAGGAGGTGCATGAGTTGGCACACAGGAAGAAGGGTGCACTGTTGGAGAGCTGCAAGGCGGGGTGCAGAGCAAGGATTCTTAGCTTGAGCCTGCGGCTCTCAACATACAACAGCTGGAGCCTGAATCAACAGGGAAAAGCAGGTCAGAGCACCTGGATCTCCTAGAAAATCCTAGGCTGACATATTCAAAACACCTGCCACTCCCCACCCCAGGGCTAAAACCAAAACAAAGAAACATTTGAACTACAGCTCAAGCACCTGTCAATAATAGGAGCGGACACCCCAGGATAAGGCCCTGCGCTAGAATAGACAACAGAACAACTCCAGCCAGTGATCCCATATCATCTACAACACTTGCCCGGTGTTGCAGCTTGTGCTTAAAAATCAATCTAGCATATAAAAATGGCCTAGCAATCCCATTCCTAAGTAGCTACCACTGACTCAAAGAGACATCTGCACCCCCATATTTATTGCTGCTTTATTTACAATAGGAAAGACATGGAATCAACCCAAATGTTCAAAAGTAGATGACTGGATTAAAAAGATGTGGCAACTACACACAATGGGATATTACTCAGCAATCAAAAAAATAAAAAGATAAACTCATGCCTTTGCAGCAACATGGATGGAGCTGGAAGGGATCATGCTTAGTGAAATAAGCCAGAAAGAAAAAGAGAACTACCAGATCGTTTCACTCATAGCAGGAGCATAAAAGACCACGGAGAAAAAAAAATAATGAACAACTATACACCAAAGACATTTTATGGGGGTGGAGTGGGGAATGGGATCAAAAATGGGGGTGGGCAGTAGTGTACTGGACTATGGTGATGGCACATAGGTGAACTGGTGATGGGAAGCCCACGGGGATGACAACTGAGATGGAAAAAGGCACAAAATGATGTAAAAAGAAACTATTATCATAAAAAATAATAATATTAATCTAGCATAAAAGTGTGTATGAGACTGTAAGAGACACTAAGCTGACCCAAAGAAGGGGTATCACCGTGGATCCCCACCACTGATCTTGTAAAGCCCTACTCCACTGGTACTCTTATGCTACTACCCTTGCTGGTACCAGTCCTCAGATTACTTCAACTGGCACAAAAGCAACAGCCAGCCAGCCATATTACAATGCATAAAATACTAAAAATAAGAAGACAGACACAATAAATTCTGGGGGTGAGGGGGAACCCAACCCAGCAGAACTGAAGAACATGAAAGAAAAGGAGTTCAAGGGAACAGTTCTAACAATGCTCACGGAACTAAAAGAAAAAAAAAATGGAGGCGATAAAAGAGCAGATTAAAGATAAAACACGAGGCAGCAACCATTAGAAATAAAGTGGGAGCACTATCACTGATTTTAAAAATACAAATGAGGTCCTCAACAACAGACAAACAAAAGAAATGGAGAAAAATAATAAGATTGAAATTGCAGTGTTGGGGGATAGACAAATGGAACAACATGAAGAAAAAAGAATTTTTTCAAAAATGAAAACAGTGTTAAGAGTTCTTTGTGATAACTTAAAGAGGAATAATTTCCATATCATGGGGATGCCAGAAAGAGAAGAGAAAAAAAAAGAGAGAATTCATTTAAAGACATAATTGCTGAAAATCATCTCAATCTGGAGCACAAATCAGATGCCATGATCCAAGAGGCCCAAAGAGTTCCAAACAAAATGATGCCAGAGACACACACACACCAAGACATGTTATAATAAAGCTGCTGGACCCTGCAAGAGCCTCCCACCATCGTCTCCAGAGACAAGCAGAGGAAAGACACTAAGGAAGGAGAAGGCCACGAGAAGCAAGACCCTGACATTGGCATGGTGCAGCCACAAGCCAAGGAATGCTTGGGGCCACTGGGACCTGGAAGATCCGAGGAGGAGTTCTTGAGAACCCTGAAGGGAGACAGGCCCTGCCAACATCCTGTTTCAGACTTCTAGCCTCCAGAACTACAAAGGAACCAATTTCTGTTTTAAGTCACCAATTTACAGTAATTTTTAGAGCAGTGCTAGGAAACTGATAAATCCTTGTAGCACCATCCCTGAGAGATAGCGGAATTAACAAGGCTAAGGGTATGACTTCATAGCTTTTCAGACCCCCTCAGACATCTCTGAAGGAAGTATCTCTGAGGGCCACTGGACTCTGGTGAACAAATATGTAAGCATCATTATTCTAGTGTCAACTGAACAATTTGTTCCTTTAATGAGTTGCTTCAACCTCGCTTTTTATATTCATTGTTCTGCCCTCCTTGGCTTTACTGTAAGTGACTGAATTGACTTCTGATGTATTACCAGCACCCCATAAATTATGAGCCTCTTTCTTTAAGGTTGGAAAGGGGAGGAACTCTACTTCCCTGTTCAGTTATTTCAGGCAAGGGTGGGAGCAGGTTTTCTATGCCAGCAGCATCCTGATTATGATTCAGGATGTGCAGTCAAAGGCAAACAGTTCCTCTTCAAATTCAATCAAATAGGAAGGAGCAAAGGTCCAAACAAGAAAAGCCTGGTTCTCTTTGTGTGTGCAGCCAAGGGGTCCTGGGAAGCTGGGGCAGGATGACGCCCTATCTCAGCCATAGCCTCGACTGAGTTAAATGGTGCTCAGGAAACTTCTGCCCATATTCAGAATGGGCTTCTCATCCTAGCCTCGCACAGCCACATTCTAGACAATCCCAAATCCACCATGGTGGAAGTTACTTACAGGCTACAAGGAAAAACATTAATGGGACTAAAAACATCTATTTTTATCTCCTTGACTTAAAAAAAAAATTCTATATGCAACTTAAATGTAGTGAATTGTGGCTAAAAGGACCTACCTGATGAAACTTCTGTGCACACTCTATGTCGCTGATCCTGACAACAGTGATTTTTTTACACTCAATAATTCGTGACCCTTAACGGATTCAGAAATCAATGTGGTGAGAAAGCCAGTACTTTTGCTTCAATGAAATACAAGATACTAGAAAATATCAGTGTCTCTTGCCTCTAAGGGTGAGTATTGGACCATGAGATTTTGATTCAGCTTTACGTGTATATGTAGATATGGCCAGCTTGTGATAGAAAAGCCATAGTCCAAAAAAGGATGAAAGTCCACTGTCTTAGAAATCTACTGCACGAGCCAGAAAGCACCCTTTCTCTTCATCCTTGTCCTCCAAAGCAGTGTTTGCAGTTATGATGGGGAACTCAATTAATAGGACAATTCCTCACACTTTGTGGGAGAAGTTGTCATGGGAAACCAAGACGCAGCCACATCAATGCACTGGCAGGCCTTCTTCCCTTTCTAGCCCCCATTAAGCCAGAAACTTGGCCCCTGGCTCTTGGGCCCTTATTTCTCTATCTTGGTATGGCTTCACCTGGCTCACTTCTGTCTTCCTGAGCCCCCAACTCCCCTATCCTCCTCTGTAGTCCTAGAAATTTCCCAGCTTTTCATAACTATTCAGACTCACAGAGCTTCTAGAATTTTTGAGGAGGGAAAGGAGCGCCTTCATTCATTTCACTAACCACCCCTCTGTCCTTCTATAATAATGTGTCCATTTCGGCTTTTGCCATTTCACCAGGAAAACAGTTCTGTCTCATCCATTAATTTGCTGACTCCTAGCCCCAGAGTCCAATACTGTGGCCTACATCCCATCTGCCACCTCCGAGCCCTGTGGCCTGCCCTGTGGATCTGCTACAGATTTCTGATTATACATAAAGATGACTAGAGCTCTCCAGTCACATGCCAAATCTACAACCGCTAAGGCAGTTGAGTGATTGACAGGTGGACTCCTGCACCTTGGCATCAGCAGATGGGGTCTAAGTTTTGGTGTTGTGACTTTACGGGCTGTTGGCCTTGAGGAAGTAGAGTCCTTCTCAGTTTCATCTGTACAACCAAGGTAATGCCAGCACCCACTTGCAGGGTGGGGTTGACATCTGTTTGGCTGTTTAAGTTTTTAGGGTTAACAGAAGTCTCTGTGAACAAGTTTTCTTTTACATCTTATATTACCCTTTTTCTGTTCTTTCAGGAATCTGGGGAAAGTGTGCAAAACAGAGACTTTGTGAAAAATATGTCCCATCTAACGAGAAAAGCCACTGTTCAGCCCTTAGATTTAGACAAAGTGAAAAGAAAGAAAGAAGGGAGGGAGAGGGGTAGGAAGGGAAATGAAATTCTTCTTCTGGTTGACCTCCTACAATTGTGCCACAGAGATCTCTTCATTCTTGCCATAATACCAGATCAAGCTCATCTTTCTGCCAGCAGCATCTTCCCATCTGGTGGGTCTGAAAACCTATGTCAAACAAAAGATCCACTTAATGGAAACCAACTGAACTGAGGAAAAAATGATATTAACATTTTCTTGTGGTTCCTCTATCCAAAGGAGAAATGGTTCAATAATTCAAAACAACTGAGTTATATTTGAAGGAATGGCCCCTTGCATCTGGACCTGGGCTTTCTTCCAAGGTGACCATGAATGGCATGGCATAAGAAAACATGCATTTCATTTTAAAATATTCTTTTAAAACCTTCACTAATGCCTCTGTAGTATACAGGATAAATACGAATGTTTCCATCTTTTTAAGTGGCCAAAACAGGTAATTCAGAGAAGAAATAAAGTTGTTAATAAATATGTAAAAATGTTAAGTTCAGTTCTGATAAAAGAAATATGTAAAAGCAAAACTGAAAGTTATATGCTTTAATCAAATTTGTAACTATTAGGGAACATAATTAATATCAGTGTCGGAATGATAAACCAGGCATTCCGCTCTGCTGATGGGACTAGAAAAGATAAACCTTTCTGACAGCAATTTAGTAATACAAAGCAATAGTTTTACAAGTTCCATTCTATTTGAATAGTAATTTAAATTCCATGAAATATTCATACATACAGATATATACACACACACACACATATATATATGGAGATATGCTTTTAAAATCCCCACTAAATTAACTTCTGCAACAGTAAAATTATTGGTAGCAGACTACATGTCAAACAAGGAAATAGGTGAATACATGATTCATTGATATGATAAAATAGTCTACAGCCATTTAAATCATGTTTTCAAGCATTTGTTTTTTATTTTATTTATTTATTTATGCATTTGATTTTTATTTTATTTATTTATGCATACAGAGCTGGGGTACAGGCCAGAGGTGCAGGGGCAGTGAGAGGATTCACCAGAGACAGAGTGGGGAGCAGAACAGGCCGACCGATGAAATACACTGCTGAGGGGAGCAGCGGACGGGTCAGGAGAGGTTTGCCACGTCATGTGGGTCACCTCTGGGACGGGGATCGAACTCCTGCTGAAATAGTTTTAGCTTCTTAGTGCTGTGCTTTAACCCGCTGCACCACCAGGGAGGGCCCTCAAGCATTTTTATCATAGGGAAATTGTGGGATATAAAGTTTTGCATATGGAAAATTCCATTTTAGTTAAGTGTAGACATAGATTTAAAAAAGTTAAAATCGGCCCTCTCTGGTGGCGCAGCAGGTTAAAGCACAGCACTGAGAATCTAAAGCCACTTGCTCATGAGTTCGATTCCTGCCTGCCCCAGAGGTGACCACATGGCGTGGCAGACCTCTCCTGACCTGCCCACTGCTCCCCTCAGCAGTATACTTCGTCGATCTGCCTGTTCTGTTCTCCACTCTGTCTCTGGTGAAGCCTCTCACCACCCCTGAGCCTCTGGCCTGTACCCCAGTTGTGTATGCACAAATAAATAAATCTTTAAAAAAAAAAGTTAAAATCAAACATACTAAATATTTACAGCAGTTATCCATGGACAGTGGGGTAAGAGATAAATTTATACTTGTATATATTTCCAGACTTTTAAAACTAGATGGGTAAAACTTGTACAAGGATAATTTGCACGCTGCAGGGGTATCCCAGGGTTGACTTAGGCCCAGGAACTCAGCTGCCAGCTCCTTTAATGGGCAGTAGGAAAGAGTCATGTGTGGCAAGCGATCTGTTCCTTCAGAACACACAGACACAGGTGAGCGTCTGAAAATAATTCATCAAGGCAGTGTGGAACTGTGATTAGTGTAAGTGTTCCATATAGTGAGTACTCAATAGACTATTTAAATTAACTTTAGTAACAGATGAAAAGAACAGTCAATGGAATAGATGAACAAGAATCCTGTGGTGTGGACAAAAGAAAACACAGTCAGGGGAGGTCCATGGAGAGCTGGTCCTCAAGAAGATCTGTAGGAGAGAGATGCATTTTGCATGGGCATCCTGAGTCCGTGGATTGTGTCCTCACAGTTCTACATGCTCATTTCAAAACAGGTAAATCCTCCCCTAACGTTTGTCTTTTTCCTGGGAGAGCAAGATAAAAAATAGATAGCATAGGTTTTGGGGGTGATTCGCAAGTAGCAATTGTTCTAGAAGGCAAGGGCACGTCATCCCTTGGAATAACCAGTGCTGAATCCTGAGGAACCAGTCTTACTGGACTCTCTCTCTCTGCTGTGTGCCACACTTCACAAAATAGTCAACATTTGCACCAGAATTCCACATTTCATCTCCCACCATCTGTGTAGTATCCTCAGTTTACAGTTAAGAAAACAGGGGCCCACTGCAGAGAAAGGCCATGCTGAAGTTCAGAACTAGCCAGTGGTAAAACCAGGGCTTCAGTTTAGTCTTGTGCTTTCTGAGGTACAACAGGACTAAGCTGCATTACATTCCTGGAGAGATAGTTTTTCTCAGAAAATGTTCACTATTCTTCCTCTTTGCATAAAAAACAAACAAATCCTTCCAAGGCTAATCACTGTCTCTCTTGTCTTGAAATCTTATGGAAGTTAGGATGGGGCATCAGAAAGTAACACAAATAAAACACAAAATAGGGTAGTGAAATTTCCAAAAGGAGTAATCTGAATCTATACTCTGCATACATTTTGTGGGTGTCTATGAATGCTTCCTGCTAGGTCCCCTTGGCTTTCATCAAATTCCAACAGAATTCTGTGAACCAGATAAGATGAACTAAAAGGTGACTGCAACATAACAAGGAGGGGCTAGTCTGGACATAAATTCAGCTCTGAACTTCCTGGTCACCAGGGAGAATCAACAAAGCAATGATAAGACAAATATTTTATATTAGAAAATAACTGCACACACACAACGAAGACAATTGGAAGCCAAACTTGAGTTGGCCTCGCAGCATGTCAAAATGTATTTAAGAAACAAGGCCTTTCTTTTTTTAGTAAGGAGGCTTAATTGTCTCAGTGAAGTTTAGGCATCTATACCAACACAAATTCACAAAAATAGCCATGCAATCCAAAGCACTTATTTAAATAAAACTTGAAGCCAAGAGAAAAAGAGACTTGCCCCAAATATATTTGGAAACCTGTAACTTTAGCTTCTAGACCAATGACACCAATATGCTGGAGCTATTCATCAAATAGCCCCCAAACAGCCCTAACCCTGATGATTGAAAACTTAAGAGATTTCATATCAATGTTCAAGTAATTCACTTGCTAGAAAGCTGGAGAATTCCATTTCTTAGTTCTCATAGGCTCTGCTTGCTTGCCCTGGCTAACTCTGTTAATCACTCACTATACTTTTCTTCAGAGATAAAAGCACTGGCGAATGGCTCCCTCCTTCCCACGTATAGCTCAGAATTATCAGGATTGTAATAAATAAAAGGGTTTGTTAGTAAAATCAGTCTTTTGGTTTCGAGAGAGCAGCCTTTTCTGTTTTGCTTTGTTTTATTTAATCCAAGGGATCTTATTTCCTCACTTTATTTAACCCTGGAGAAAAAAAGAAGCTAAGAAAACATTTCTGGGTAAGGCTACATTCATAAAGCCAGCTGAACCACAAAACCTCCCTCAAGGCCTAAATCTCTCCCCTGCATCAGTTGGTCTGATCTGCTAGTTAAGAGATTCCTTCCTCTGGGCCCTTCAAAATCGCCATAATTAACACTTACACAGAGGTTTATGATACAGAGGGTTCATATGCACTGGAGTCAGCAGACTATGTCCTGGGGGGGTTGTAGTTCCAACAGAGACCATATGTCCTACAAAGCCAAAAATATGTCCTTCCAGAGACTGGCCGAGCCCACCAGCCACTCTTACCTTAGCCTCAGAAGCGCCTTCTAAGAAGCAGTCTCGCCTTCCCATGGTCACGTGGACCACAGAATGCCAAGCGTTTGAGATTCCTTCTGGAACACTCCCTACTGTAAACAATACCAACTTACAGAGCCGAAGGAGGTTGAAAGGGGCAGGGGCTACAGGGACAAGATTTAGAAAGTGTTCAAAAGAGAGGAAGTGAGTCAAATGGAGAAGTAACTCCTTTATCACTGCACTCCCACTGACCAAGATGCCCAGCGGAGGATGTGGCTCTGCTCCCCTTCCCACGCCTTCCCCCTCACCTCAACTCCTGCACACCCAGTGCTAGGGAGGAGTCAGCTTGCAGCTCCTGACAGCAGTTGCAAGCATCTTGCCCTGGCTTTGCATGCAGTGCAAAGAGAGCTTTTTGAGCTTGCTACTCGCCACCACGCACAGCCGAACCCTGAACAACTTGAGGATTAAGGGTCTGAGCCCTATTCCCCTGAAGAGTCAAAAATCAGTGCATAGCTTTTGACTCCCCCAACGCTTAACTACTAAACAGCCTGCAGTTGACCAGAAGTCTTATCAATCATACAGACAGCCGCTTCACTCGTATTTTATATGTTGTATGATTCCTATACTGTATTCTTATAGTAAAGTATGCTAGAGAAAAGAAAATGTTAAGAAAATCCTAAGAGAAAATACACATTTATTGTCTGTTTACAGCAAAAATTAGTACACAAGTCCAAACTCATGCCCTTCAAGAGTTAA
Source organism: Condylura cristata (assembly GCF_000260355.1). Taxonomy (NCBI): domain Eukaryota; kingdom Metazoa; phylum Chordata; class Mammalia; order Eulipotyphla; family Talpidae; genus Condylura; species Condylura cristata. The sequence goes on from NW_004567104.1 coordinate 27,696,481, forward strand.
CTATATCTACTCCAGAAAAGTCAGCAGAAGCTACACATCAGAGCTGCCCTCACTCCACCCCAGATTGCTGACTGCTTAACATTGCCCAGCTCAGCTCGGCACACCCAGCTCCAAGTGTGTGTATGTAACTTCACATGCACACATCATGAAGTACGTGGGGTCGCAACTGGTTCCCACCCACCCCGAACTGAGGGAGTATCAGCTGCTAAGAGCTCCCAGCTAAGTCTGTCTCTCTAGGAACTGACTAAAAATAGAGGCGTGCCACACCCCAAGTGGCTCCTTCTCGGGACACCGTGGGGTGCAACGACTAATCATTACTGGGAGAAAAATCTAGACCCCCCCCCCTCAATTCACATCAGCTCCAGCTCCAAAGGTCCCCTTGGGTCCAGCCCAGGTCTCCGTTACAACTGCCTCAGCGGGAAAGAGACAGATGAAGGACACATTCGCAGTCATGGACACACCCAAAACCACTAGTGACAGCATCTCTTCATCTTCTCCTATCTTGAATTTTCTATCCTAGCTCATTTTTTTCATTTGTTCTTTGTATAGTGTTTTTCTCAGATGGGTCACTGTGTGATAATTTTTTTTTTAAACCTGACTAGCTAGAAATATTTCAGCGAATTTGTGTTTTGGGGAGGTCTTAAGTTCCGGTTGCTGTCTTTTGAAATGAGATATCTCTTGCTTCCCCTTTCCTTGCAGTTAATGTTCTCTCTGTGTTGTAGGGGCATGAGCCTCACTTGAAACCTGCCGTTAAGGATTTCACTCGATGGGCTGGGGTGTGTGGTTTTGGTCCTAGTAACCCACAAGTCCTTTTTAAACTTTCGTGTTGGCCTACCCTCCTGGAACTCCCATTATTAACACAGCTCAGGACTTCTGAATCCAGCCCTCTTATTTTACCTCGTACTTTCTATCTTGTGTGTTTTCATTGTGTGTTTGGGATATTCTTACACGTCATTTTTAAAGACAGCTTTAATTCAGCCAGTGAGTAGTGTAATTAAAAAGTCTAGCTCCAGGAATTTTTTTTTTTTTCACGTGTTCAAATGTCCTTGGCCTTGTGCTCAGGCTGTCTTATCCAGCAGTATGTTTCCTTGAGGGACTGTTCCAAGTCCTCCTCCCTCTCTCTGTCAGCTGGGTCCTCTTAGGCACACAGTTATTTTCTTTTGTCTGTTCCTTGAAGCTCAGGGACAGTTCTAGGGACAGGGTGTCCTTGGTGGTCATGAGGGAGTCACCAATCAAGTCTCTAGGAGGAAGAAATCCTCTCAGCAATACAGTCTCGCCAAGTTTAGCTCCTCAGTGACCTGAGCTGAAGCCCCAGTCAGCACTGCTGCAGCTCAGGGTCCCACACTCCACAGCCTCCCCCTCCAGACTGCATCCGCTGACTCAGAGGGGGCAAGCCCTCCCCTGGCTGGCTCAGCAGTTGTCTAATGGAGCTCCCCTGGCCCCTCCAGGCCCCACTTCCATCAGTCACCACACTGGACTTGAGGGTCAAGGCAGTTTAGGCATATCATGTGAAAACCTTTGCCACATGCCAGTGACTCAAAGAACAAACTTGATCTCTTGTCCTTCATTACTCTTACGGTGATTAAACTTACTTCTCCACTAGTTTCTTTAGTGAAACATTTAAAATACTGTGCATTCACTAATTATTTGAATAACTGTATCGAAAATTGCCCTCACTGGAAGGGAACTGGGTGAAAAGACAGATGACAAAGTGCGTGTGTCTGCGTCCCCCACATCCACAGATTCATGAAATACTCCCAGAAGGAAGTCTGCATAGACAGATGCCAAATTACTCTTCAAGATGATGGGGTTATGATTTTGTTAATCCAGATTGTCTAATATTTCTTGTTTATGAAAGATGTATTATTCCAACCAAGTGTTAATTCAGCAAAATACGTATAAAATGTCGACTCTCACAAGGATTCCTAGAGTGTGAAGCAGGAGATGACAAACAACCCTTGGCCTCCCCAGCTCCAGGTCAGTAAAATGAGAGCCCATTTGAGAACTGCAGGCTCTCAGTGGCTTCAGCATCAAGGGTATTAGTAACACAGGGGGGCAAAGGAGAACCTGTCTAGACAGAAGCTTCCCGCCAGAGTCATTCCAGGCAGCCCCCACCTAACATGAACCAAGGCCTAGAATAGGGTTTAAAAGTCAAACTCGGCCACCCTTGAATCCCCGGGGCTCCCTCCCACCCCCTTGTCTACTGCTGGCTCCAGTGAAATCCTTCCATTTCCAATTAACCAAAATCTCCAGACTTCAATTGCCTGGTACATAGTAGCTGCTCAATAAACACTGTTGCATGTTTAAATGACTTCTCCGCTCCCTGGATATATAATACACATTAGTAGAAGGCAGTGTGTGCTTTGGGGCCATCTTTAGACTTGCAATTCCATCTCACTGAGGGACCAAAAGATATGGGAATATTTCAGCTCAACAAAAGGCGTTTATATTCTGCTTTGTTTCGAAAGATTTCCACTCCTGTTTGTTCATACAGGAGCTTTTTCAAAGAACTGAATACTCTGTCAATGCACATGATCCAAGAGGCACTGGCTACCTCCTGCAGAAAGTGATAGGCAGACCCTCAGGAGAGCCCCAGGCTGGCTCTGAGGTGAGAGCGCAGTCTTCCAACAGCCTGCTAAGCAAACTCCACAACAAATACAATTCCTGCTGGGGAAGCAAATTTGTCTCTCTTCCAAAACTATCCTCAACCCTCACATCATTACTATGCCTATCAAAACTTGACATTGAGGCAGTCAAACATGATTCAAAGGAACAGTTGGGTGTGTCCTGCAGCAAGCGGGAGAGTGGCAGGCATTTTGCAAGAAAGCCTCCCTTGGGCACCCTGGATGACCTGGGATCAGTGAAGCCAATCTTATGGAATTGTGACCCTGGACCTTCCACAGGTCTCTGACAGGCCCAATACCCAGAAAGGCATATGGTAGGATGGTTGATATTTTTAAGCATGCAACAACAGATACTGCATGGGCAGAAAACCACATGGTGCAGGAAACATGGCAGAGAACCAGATCTGCAGACTCCCTGCATTTGGTTGAGGGGTGATGGGGGTGGTCCTGGAGTGGGCACCTGAGAACAGGCCCTCAACAACTGGTACAGAAGGCTTTCATAATTTAAGGGCCAGAATGGCCATACCAGTGCAACCCACTAGACATCAGCCTTGCTCTAAAACCACTTCTGAGCAGGGCTGACCCTCTGGCAGAAGCTGCAACCCCACTGCTCCAAGCCATATTTTATGGAGTTCTTTTATTAGTCTCCCATGCAACCCATAGCCACATCATAAAATTAAACACCCCATTCTGTACATCAAGTCCACTGACTTCTGGAGCCCTGATTAACACTGGGCTTTTCCCTCTGGGGGTTGTATTACAGTAACATTATAACTGACAGGAAAGGATCTTTGTTGGGAGCTATCAGCTCTTCTAGACCAACTTAGCTTTGTCCCAATGTGTCACCCTCTGTCTGCAGCCCTTGGCCAGCTTCCTGGCAATCTCCCTGTGATGTTCATTTCTACTCCTCCTTATTCCTCCTGAGGGGTCCCCACCGCTTCCCAAGCCTCTTCCATCTCTTCTGGCCCTATAGGGGCCGGGATATGCCAATGCCTGCCTGGAGTCATGGTGGGTCAGGGTAGCCCCAGCTCACCCCTGAGAACAAATTTAGCTTGTAGGTGATGTCCCAGGAGGAGAAGTTATCTTTAGCCTGGCAGAGGCTGGGAGTCAGTCTGGGCCATCGTGCGAAACAGCAGGGGGAGGAGGAGAAGGAAAGGAAACCAATACTGGAAGGTCTACAATAGCTGCGCTCAAGTGTACTCAGGTGGTAGAGCTAAAAGCTGTGCTGTACTTCCTGAAACATGAGGCTCTTCCGGGAACACCCTGGAATAATGGTCTGTTTCATTCCATCCCATGAACTAGGAGCAATTTTAACAGCAAAAAATATAGCTACATTATTGCCAGGCAACATAAAACCACAAGCACACATGTTCTTTTGAAAAAAAAAAAAAAAGTAACAAACTCAGTGTGATCAGTGGTTTTCAAGCTTTCCCGTTCATATCTGTTTACTACTTCTTCATTAGTTTCTTGCCTGCAGGTGCTAAAGCTTTAAGACTTAAGAAAAATGCATGGAAAAATGTATATGGAAAAATTACATTGCCTGAACTAGGGCAAGGGCCACTACACTTCCATTTTAAAGGTGGGATATCACCATCCATTTCAAGATGACCGAGGGCTCAGCTTGAAAGAACTGTCACCTATTCCTGAACTATTCAAGGAAAACTTGGGACTTTTCCTAAGGGAGCTCAAAGTAACATTCCTTGTTATCATCCTGATAACATCCCTCTGCTCTCACCAAAATCTTTCCTGCTATAGATTCTATCACAGTTTCTTGCTTGACCTTCCTTGAGGAATAATTGATCAGACTCTTTCATCAAAACAAATGAAAATGTGATAGCTATAATGAAGGGCGGGGAGGAGGGGGTACCGAGGGTCTAGTTTGAAACTGAGCTGGAGATTGCAGTGTCTGAGCCGGTCTGACAACCCGGGAGAGATGGCGGATTCTCTGGCAGGAGATGGTTGGTTCTATGGGAAAGGAGTCAGAGGTAGTCGGGCTCAGAGGAGAAGAACAATTGGTCCGGAATGTGCTTGGACTAATGTCTGAGCCCAGCAGCGGCAGCGAGGCCGCAAGGAGAAGCTGAAAAGACCACTTGTTGGGGTTCTGTGGGAAATCAGACCTTTGCAAGGGCACTACTGGGACAGCGCCCAGAGCGGACACCAGTGGAGGACCTTTTCTGTGCCCCAGAGCTTGGGCTCAGAGCGTGGAAGTGCCCAGCAGTAACTGGAGTAGCCAGCAGGAACAGGCCCAGCCCAGGGCTTCCTAAGACAACACACAGAGGCTGTGAAGAGGGCGGAGACCCTTGCCATCAGCAGCCTGAGGGCGGCCGGGCAGGATCTGTACTCAAGCAGGAAGACCTGGGAGACGCAGCTTACTTTGGCATGTATTAAATAACTATGTCGCCTTGTCCTTCCTCCTCTAGATAAAATGATGCCTTTCTGTCAACTGGTCTACTCAGAGTAGTCTTCATTTTAACAACATATGAGTGCATTTTGATCCTCCTTATTCAACAAAAGTTAACCTGTTTCATTTGTATGACTCTTCCACCTACCAGTATATATAATGGAGTAACCAACCACCAGCAGCATATTTAAAATAACAGTGTCCCCCCTTACCTGAGAAGCATGTCTTCCAAGACACCAAGCAGATACCTAAAATGGTGCCATAGCCCTAGCTACATATGCTGGTTTTTGTTTGTTTGTTTACACACACCTAAAAAAAAAGCTTAATTTATAAAGTAGACACAGTGAGAGATTTACAATAACCAATAATAAAATAAAACAATTAGCAATGCATTGTAGTAAAAGTCCCATGAATGTGAACTCTCTCTCAAAGTACTTATTGTACATAATATTTTGGGGCATGGTTGAATGACCACTGGAAATTAAAACTGTGCAAAACAAAAGTGCAGCTCAAACATTAATTCAAAAGGACACCCCTATGTTTATTGCAGCACTATTTACAATAAGTAAGCTATGGAAACAACTCAAATGCCCAAAAATGGATGACAGTATCAAGAAGATGTGGTCCATATACACAGTGGAATACTACTCAGCAGTCAAAAATATAAACTCGTGCCATTCACAGCAACATGGATAGAGCTGGAAAGAATCCTGCTCATTGAGAAAGCCAGAAAGAAAAAGGAAAATAAAGGATGGTTTCACTCTTAGGAGAAATGTAGAGAATCCAAGTATGGGAACAGGGGGAAAAAAGAATAATTATAATAAAGTAAATCTCAAAATCAACAGGCAACTGTAAACCAGATATTCTTTAGGGGGTAAGAGGGGAGTAGGTATAAAACAGGGGATGGAGGAGTAAGGGACTATGGTGATGGCACACGGGTGACTTGGTGGTGGGAATTTTATGGAGACTATGACCGGGATGCAAAAACACACATTGTACAAAAATGATGCAAAATATACAGAATAAAAAAAATTAAATAAAAATATAAATGCAGCTCAGAGAGAGCTACTTTGAATGTGTGTCTATCCAACAAGTAATTTGCTGATCTCCATTAGTTTACTCCTGTTGATCCATACTGGTACTTATAGAAGGGGCTGGCAATGCCGGTCCATATATAGATTCTCTGCCCCACCATGCTTCTCTGAACACTTTTTGTACAGCCCTTAGAACAGAATAGTCTTTTTTCAGGGACTGTTTAAGACATCCAGACTCTATCATGTCACAGGCTGTTTGTTTGTTCCCAATACCAATGAACCTTTACCCTCTTGAAGAGAACCAAACTATAACAACATCACTATCGCCTACAAATGCATTGAGTGTGTTTACAATAAGCTCATGAAGTTGTCACTAAAAAATACAAAAATATTGAACACATGTGCATACATACAGCATCTCTGGGGAGAGATGGCTGTCCTAACACGAAGAGCTGAGTTAAGGAGACGTGATTGGAGGCAGTTTTCATTGTATACCCTTTTGAATCAGGGTTTTGAATTAATTTTAAAATCATGTGTATGTATTAGTTTTTCCAAATAGATTGTTAAGAGCTATTTCTAAGCACATAATATAAAACAAAGACCAAAACCCAGCTCCGGCCTCCTGAGCAGTGACCTCAACAGATGCCCAGAGTTGATACCATCCCCTTTGGAGTCAAATATCCAGCACCCCCCTCTGGCCCTCGGGAGGGCCTTGAAAATCACGAAGCTAGTACAATGATCTGCCTGGCTTCCCTGGCAGCCCTCCCCAGGACTGGGGCAACAAGACTTCCGTTTGGTGACTCTATACTAGGCAGAGGCTCCAGGACTAATCCTGCTCCTAATCTGGAGGGATTTTAAGGCACTCCAGGCTTTTAAGTTGTCTTGGCAGAGAGAGTGGTCCAGAACTTCTCCAGGGGAACACACATCATCACCATTTTTAGCTTGCTTTATTATGAATCCATCAAGGGGCAAATGAAACACTGATAGGATCTTTCCTGCATTGCCCCCATTTATTTACTGGGAAACATCTTTGTGCAGGGCAGTGAACCAGGCCTGGGCCGGCAGGGAGGGAGGAGGGAAAGAAAACCCCAGTGCCCTCCAGGAGCTGAGCTTCTAGCAATAAAGACAGATGGAAAACTGCACACAGGCAGGATGAGAGAGCCAGAAGGAGGACTGGCTTTTAGTCACTGCAGGGAGGTAAGGAGCAGTCTAGGAATGCTTTCAGGAAGGGAGGATACTGTTAAGACTTGAGAGCTGGCGGGGACACAGAGCCTTTCAGATCAAAGAAGCGGGGTGGCAGGCACTGCTGCTGTCTCACAATGTAAAGGCTCTGCCCTTTTGCATGCCCATTCCTGGGGGAAAGAATATGTGGAAGGCGAAATGTGCTCGGGCCTGAGAACCCAGGACCATCTTCTTTCTCTTTAAAATTGCTTTCCTCTCACTGTCCTGTCCATCTTGTGTCAAGCCCCGTCCCCTGGGAGACCCCCTCCCCTGCCCCCAAGCCCACTGTGACTTTCCCAGGAAGGATGTCCTGCTGCTGCTGCCTAATTCCACTCCTGCCGTTCCCTGTAAGTGCCAGACTCTGGTGACCGGAAGGTTTCCACGGGTTCTGCTCCTTCTACCTGGGTTCAAATCCTGGCCTGGTTCCAGCCATTGAATTTCCGAGTCATCTTATGTCACCTATCCTCTCTGGGCCTCAGCTTTACCATCTGTAAAATGGTTAACAACGACCCTCCCTCCTGAAGTGGTTCGGAGGATTAAACAAGATGCATTAGAACACAGCCTGCCTGGGTGCCAGCTGAGTGCTGCAGCAGCTGATGCCCTGGGCTTCTGCTAATTCTCCTCAGCACTGTCCATCCAAACTGGAGGTGCCCAGACACAGGCTCTTGGCATCTGAGTCAGTCTCTCCGTCTCTCCCACCTCCCCCACATACGAGAAGGAGGGCGTCACAGAGATGAATAAAGTTACCTGTTGTTAGTTAAATAAGGGGTTATACAGTGCTGTTTGGTCTCCCTATGTTCTGAAGAGAGAAACAGAGTATCATGAAAGGGGGCATAAAAGAGAGCTGCAGAAAAGTAAATGGAAGGGGTGAAAATTTGGGCTCTCCCTGGTGGCACAACAAGCTTTTCAAAGCCCAGGGCCACGAAGCTATCTGCAGCTCGAGTTCCATCCCTGGCCGAGAAGGTGGCCCACATGGCCCACTTGGCTGGCAGACCT
>NW_004567104.1:27704971-27717586 GCF_000260355.1 Condylura cristata
AAAAAGAGAGAGAGAGAAAACTTGCTACACTTTCGTGGAGAAAAAAAAAATCCTATCACCAGACGTTGCATCTCTTCAAGTCTGGGGACTCCGCAGTTTTTATTTTAATGGCATTTTCCTTGGCTTTCCCAGCTCCCCCGGCGGCGCTCCCTCCCCCGCGCCGTTTCTGCGCTCGCCCCCGCCTCCCGCGGGGACAGTCGTGGCCGCAGCCCTGACCTCGCTCCCACGCCGCCAGCAGCCGGCCAGCCGGCGGGGGGCGGGGCAGGAAGGGGGAGACGCGGCTCCAGCACCCAGATCCTTAACTGCAGCTTCCAAAGCCCTGGCTGATCCTAATCAGTGTGGGAAAGGAGCGCGGGCCGACTCGCCTGCCGGAGACGCCGCCTCTTTTCATAAACTTTATCGCCGCCGTGCACAGCCGCTGATAAACCACCATAAATAAACGAGCGGCCGAGTGTGTGGCTGCCGCCGCGCACGCCCGCCTCGGCCCTGCAGCTCCCGGGGGAAGTGAATCACACGCCAAGTTGGGAAGAGTTCCATGTGTTCCTCCTCGCCAGGCCAGCGCCATAAATAATCATGCACTCTTCCCTCACCTCAGGTTTAAAGATTCAATAAAAGCCCGGGAGCTTTACTTCTGGTTGCCTGCCCTGTCCATGGCCAGGGACTGGGGCATGCTGTCCTGGGTTATCCTGGAGCCCTGGGCAGGGCTGGGCGGGGCCTGTGCCCAGGGCCCTGTTGTCGCAATCCTTTTTGGCTCAGCACCAGCAAGGAGTCAGAACAGGTTAGGTTGAGGCAGGGGGAGGACAGGAAAGATTTGAAGTCTCTGGTGGCCTTGGACATTAGGGGGTGCCCCGCTTGTTTGGTTTGCACCCCTTTTATATGGAGGCAGGGGACAGCCTTTATATCAGGACAAAGTGCTCTAAGCCTCTATCACTCGGCATACCTCATGAGCAAAATTCGTTGGCTCTCGAAATTCTAGGGGGTTAGAGATGAGGGTACAAATGAGAAGCTGGAGACTGGAGTTTGAGAAGACTAGGAATATGAAGGAATACAGAAAGAACAGGCCTGTGGAGAGCAGCACCAGGCATGTCCACTGCATCACAAGACCCAGGCCTGTTCTACTATGCCCTCAAATTCCCCTACTGTCTGGGTGATGAGTGAATGATGTTAAAAAGGAACTCCAGCTTTTCTACTCCGAAGGAAATAACATCCTTCTTATAAGTCACTACATAATCTGCAGCGTCTTATCACTGGCCCCTCTCAGGAAAATGTATGTCTCCTTGGAAGAAGCCAAGACAGGCCAGCTGAGTTCCATAAAGACCCCTCGTTAGCGAAAATAACCGCACGTGAGGGTTGCAGAGGTCCCGCCGGTCAGAATGAAGTCAGCCTATGAGGCAAAAAGTTTTAAAAATAAAATCTAGCTGACTCTTAACGACATTAACTCAGGGCAGGGCCCAAGAGCAAGCTGCCTTGTGACTGTGCTTGTGCTTTACTGGGGAGTGACTGGTTGGCTCCTAAGATCTAATCCGGAAAAGCCTCAGCAGGAAGCCAGACTGCAGAGGGAAGGAGTCTGATGACAGCCCTGGAGATAGCAGAAGCTGGGAGTCCTGATGAGATGCTCTGGTTTAACTCTCTCAGGGAGTGTGGGTTGAGATCTACCCCTCCAGCCATGGCTGAGAGGAGGAGTTCACTGATGAAACAGAAACGAACAAAGGCTTGCTTCTTCCAGGACCCACTTCTGTCCTCAGGGAACGTGTGGCCCCAGACAGGCTTCATTTCCTGCTCTCTGGACAGAAGGCCACTCAGTCTTTTCCCTCATTTGCATCATGTCCAGAAAAATGAGTCACACTGAATTGTCATTTGTTAAGAAGTACTGGCAAGAGGTTCCCAACTGAGATTGAACTTGATTTTTCAGAAAGGAGCAAGCACTAAATCACTGATCTATTGTGGGGCTGGGATCAACACTGTAGGTCTCAGTTTTCCATCCATGAATTTCAAGGAATCCCGTTGATGAATCTGTCTGCTCTATCATACCAGGACTCTCCTAGGCATGGGACTATCATGAGTGGAAGTAAAATCTTAAGCTCTCCACAGAGAGAAGTAAGGGAAACTATTCTAAATAGAACTTCTCTCCACAATTGTTCTTGTTTTCAACTTTGTCAGCTCTTGTCGAGGTCCGAAACCAAGAGAAAAAAGGAGAGAGTGCACCAAAAAGAGACAGAGCTAAGCTGCCAACTATTTCACAAGCGTACTCAGTAGCCCTGAGGTAGTGGTCCTGAATGCTGCCACCGGGCTTTGTAGACTCTGATGGAATGCTCATCCCCCCTCGAATTCCAGTACGAATACATGATCGTCTTTGTGGATTACTTTCCAGACCCGTGAAGCTGCATCCCAGAATCCTGTTCAGAATCTCTGCTCTAGAGGCGAATAAAATATGGACCGTCTGTTTCCTTATCTGTTTAAAGGAAAGTCCACTCACCTCCAGCCAGCTGCATAGAGGAGAGGGAGGAAGACAAATAGACCTGTGCTATTAAGACATATTGGTTCTTTGCCTGGTCGACATGTAATATTGATGCAATCCTATTACCATCATCTGCCAAAGTCATTCTCTATTCTGCTTGGAGGGATGTAAATATCCTTACAAGACAGAAGCAGCCCTGTCTGAAATTCCCGAAGCAAACTCTTCTGGTAAGCCAGCACTGTAAGTTTTCATACTTGCCTGTTAGAAGCATAATGAGTCCCCACGGAGACCAAAGGGAAGCTGGAGGTAGCTCTGTAGGCACTCAAAGGGTAATAATTGCCGGGGTAGGAATGTACCAAATGATACCCTTGTGGCTTTGAAAGTCAATGTAACTTTCCAAAGAGTTCTCCTTTCTCCCTGAGTAGGTTATAACATTTACAAAAAGGAAAAAGGAAAAAAAAAAAAAAAAGGCTAACTCACTGAAACAAAAGCAAGGTTTAGGGAAAAGTTTTTGATGAGTTTATCAGCTAATACATTCAAAAGAATGCGTCCATTTGATGCAAGGAACCAAGCCTCAACTTCTGTATCACCAGTAGAATGATGTGATTGGATTAGATTCCATGAGCCTTAACCTTCCTGGACTCGCAGACACTGAGGATCAGCTGCAAGCTATGGATTCTGGCTCCAGGAGATAAACATGCACTACCCATGTGCTCTCACACCATTTGACTTACAATTTAGGGAGCTTCCAGAACTCTGGCAACCCACAGTGGACCCCTGGATTCGTGGCAGCTGCCTGCCAGTTCTCTAAGGTCTCTCCTGCCTTAATTGTTGGAGGCTCTTTGGGATCTGCAGAGGATAGGCCCAACCCTTAACCATTTCTCAGAGCCACGGCAAACAGAGGAAAGAGCTAAGTGTTCTTCTTGAGGCTTCTCTGAAAATAACTGCACTTGAAACACTCAGCAGAGGTTGCTTGAAAAGCACATCTCCAAAACAGTTCATTCGGCAATGGAGTGAAATGGTAAGTCCATCGTTTTTCCTGGGGATTGAGGGTTGGGAGAAGTGCTAGTGCCGGGCAGGGTTGGTGTATTGAAAACATGCAGAGAGCACAGTAGTGGGGAATTGAGTGCTGAGGGCTCTGAGAAAGTCTGGGTGAGCGGCCACCTTCCTTGCGTGGGAAGTGGGAGAGGAAGTTATGCAGCCTCTCAACAGACAGAAGCCAGAGGGGCTCTTCCTATAGCTGGGTGGTCTGCCTTCCTGCGGGTCAAAAATACTCACTGGCCCTCCCCGGGAGAGGCTATTTCTCTGCCTCGTTGACATCAGACATGGACTTGTGATTTGCTCTGGCCAGTGAAATGAGCCAAAGTGAGATCTGTCACTTCCAAGCAGGATATTCCAGAGCCAGCTCACAGTTTACCATGTGCTCTTCTCCCTCAGCTGCAAAACTGGTCATATTCTGCATCTACCACTCCGGCCTGGCCCCAGACTGAAGGGGACCAGACTGGAGGGTGCTATAGTCAACCTGTCCTAGAGCAAAGCAAACGCAAGTGTACACGGTGTCGCGCATAAGCCACGGACACTTGGGAGGAGTTCAAATGCAGCACACCCAAGCCTGGCTCAATGGAACACCCTCCTTCACAAAGAAAGAGAGGTGGGGGTCCAGATAGGGCTCGCTGGCTATCAGGGCTGACTAGCCAGTGTCAGCCTGGGCTATGGGCACACTCTTCCTGGTGCCACCTCCCTTCTCCCTGACACTGTAACAACCCTCTAGCCATCATCACTCCAGCATGGAAGTGCTCTGCCAAGAGCCAGTGGACCATCCTTCATGTCACCTGAGGCAGCTGCCCAAAGCATATGTCCAGAGCCGAAGTCCCAGGACATGTAAGTGTGACCTCACTTGACCTCTGCAGATGTAATTAAGTACAGATCTCTGCATGAGATCAACCCAGATGACCCAGGGTTACTCTAAAGCCAAGCCCAGTGCCTTTAAAAGAGAGGACAAGAAGATGGAGGGAGAACTTCAAGTAACAGAGGCACCAGCTGGAAAGCATTTGGGGCTACCAGAAGCTGATGAAGTGAATTCTCCCATACAGCTTTGGGAGACAGATTGCAGCTTGCGGACACCTTGATTTCAGACTTCTGGCCTCCGAAACTGCATGAGCATCAATTTCTGTTGTAATTTTTGTTATTTTAAGCCACTCAGCTTGTGGTAAATTGTTATGGTAACCGTAGAAAATGAACACTCCAGTTTAGCAAACAATCTTTTCTTCAAAAGTTCCTCCTTTGACATAACCCTGAAAGGCAAGAACTATAAACTAGTATACTAATGGGGGTTGGGAGGCGCGGTTCTCGTTCTCTTCCTTGTCTCTAGGCAGGGCCTCAATTATGCTTAAAGGGAAGAGAATGCCAGCTCACAAAACCTGACTGGTCTGCTTCCTCTCTAGAGAAGACTCCTGCAGGGAGAGAGCCCTTGATTATGGGCTGTGCGGAACTGATACCCAAAATAAATAACTCCTGGAATCAAAACTCAGGGGACAGTGCATGGAATTTTAGAGTGTCGAGGAGGGAGAGAGATAACATAGTCCAAAATCTTCAGGCCTAGTTTTTAAACATATAATAAAAGATCTTGCAGGACTGTGTGTGTGTGTGTGTGTGTATTGGGGGACTTTACAGAAGGACCTGAGGCCCAGGGAGAGACCAGTATTCCTAGGGCCACAAAATAGGGACTGATTCCCACCCACCAAACATAAGAAGGCTCTTCCCTCACAAATTCTGCCTAGTCTGTGCAGTGTTCAAACTGGATCAGGGGGTCTGGCCAGTGGCTCACTACCTGTCTAGTCTGACTGATACAGGTCTTTCATAAGCCCTCAATTATCCTCATTTGAAGGATCCACTCAATTTTAAATGTCATTTTAAACATCTTAAAATGCAAACCTAACCCACATCAACTGTCATTTTTATCTTGTTAATTTTTCATGGTTTCTTAAAAATGTTTGCTTTCGAAAGTAATTACCTATAAGTAGCTTCTTTGATTTCAGATTGTCTAAAATGTTCTGAGCAATTCTCATACAGACTCAGGAAAATCTAAGCATAGTTTGTTTTCCAATGCAATTAAAATTTTATAAATACTGAGTCTCATGATTAATAAGATTGATATCATACTTCCTTTTGTACAGCTTTAATTCTGTCAATACAGTCATTAATTTCCAGCTTGCCTTTTAACTTCTGGATTGGGTGGTGCTCGGGGAAGCCTACACACGCAGGGGTGTGCTTGGTAAAGCAGGAGTACGGGTGGCAGTGTGTGACATACCCAGGAAAAGGCTTTGGAGCCACATGTCTGTCAGGGGAGCAGCAAGAGACTGCATCAGGCACTGAGCCAGGCTCGTCCATGGCCATCGCTATAATCTCCTCTAACCCTTAAAAACCAAGCAGGGCTAAATTACAAATGGTTTCACATGCCATTCTTACCCACCCGCACCCTGGACAGCCACGGGGGACATTCCTGGTTCTGGATCCCTGCCTCCAAACAGCTCCCTTGACATGACTTGGAATCCTGTGCCAGTCTGTACCCATTTCTACCTCATTTATGACTGAAGGCCAACTGAGATAGGGCATCGCTGAGAGTGGAAGATAAGGCAGGCAGCCCTCCAGCGCCAGAGTGGCTGGGGGTTGTCATACTAGGAAGTGGCTTAGCTGCACTGACCTCTATACCGCCCAGGCCAGGGCATCCTCTGGGAAGGATTCCAGTCTGCACTGTCTCAAACATATGGGAGAGCAAAGAGCATTTGAACACATATTTAATTGAAGCTAAAACTCTCCCAGGCTACAAATAGGACAAGCAGACAGATTTCTCTGCTATTCATGTAGCAACCATGAAACACCCACCCCTTAAGAAGGATCCTGAAGTCTCCAGGTATGGAAGCCAACCCAGAATAATAATAACTCTAAGCCAAATTTCACCATAACTCTTCCAAGGAGGGACTGATTAACCCTCCCTAAGCCCTAACCCAGAAGGACAAGTCTCCTAAAGACATCCAGTTAGGGCTGGAAGATGCCAAGAAGGCTGCACCCCAGGTCTTCAAACACAGAAAAGCCCCCTTTCCGCGGAGCTCAGCGGAGCAACCATTTGGAAGACTACGGCTTCTCAAAGAAGGGTGGAGATGGGTCAAACAGACAAGAAGTCAGCTTGAAAAGTGCTTCCACTGGTTAAACTGGGACTCTTTGTCAAACTAAACCATGGTAGTCATGAATTGTTACCATTGAGTAAGATGGAAAGTGGTAAAGTCTATACTAATACAAAGAGAGAAAGCTTTTCTTCCGAGGTAAATGCAGAAATGATGGGATTAGCAAAGTCCCCCTGTACTACCCATCATAATAATCACTAACTCAACCAAGAAACATTAGTAGATGTTAAAACTAGGGGGTGGAAGGGTGCTGAAAAAAGAAATTTGCATAACTTCAGAGCACCACCACAGAGAAATTCCTACAGATTGCAAGGAGAAAAGGAGTCATTTTTATAATGGAAAAATCCTGACAGATACCACCTCTGATGAGTGCCTAAAGCAAACAACCACGGATCATAGGTCAAGTTGAAATTCAGCCACCGGTTGGATGCACCATCCCTTCTGTGGAATTCTGCTAAAAATGCAAACCCCGAGGAATCAGGAAGAATATCAGACAAATGCAAAACAAGGGGCTCTCTTCAGAGTCATCAGGGTGTCATAAACAGAAGTGACAAAGTTACAAAAGTCAAGGAGAGATCAAGGAAACATTCTGAGTAAAGGGATCTGAAGAGACTTGGCAGCTGGTGATTCTGCATTGGGGCCTTTTCTTACAACCCATAGTATTTACTTGTCAAAACTCGAATGGCATCTGAGGACCAGATGGTAGTAATGTGTCAGTGTTACTTTTAATCATTGCATTATAATTTTAGAGGGGAATTTCCTTGTCTGTATGAATTCCTTAAGTATTCAAGCTCAGGGAAAATACTTTTGGTATCACTTTTGCAACTTTGGGGTAAGTATGAAGTTATTTCAAAATTTAAAATTTAGAGAAGAAACTCATACAAATGCAAGTCAAAGTAATGACTATTAAACATACTTTGTCACTTCTCCCGACAGTAGTCTGCCTTCCTCCACGACAGGGTAGTAAGCTGTCAGTTGAGGCAATCTGGCACACTGGTACAATGAATGAGTATAGACCCATCCTGATCACTCCTTAGTCAACCTGTAGTCAACCACAGCACATTCATTTTGCCTTTACGTCTGATCCATTCAATGAAAACACTTAAGAATATTAAAAAAATATTCCCTAGAGGGTTCCCATCTAGGGCCCTCCCTGGTGGCGCAGCGGTTAAAGCACAGCACTAAGAAGCTTAAGCCACTTCCACATGAGTTCGATTCCTGCCTGACCCGGAGGTGACCACATGGTGCCGCAGACCTCTCCAGACCCGCCCGCTGCTCCCCTCAGCAGTGTACTTCGTTGATCTGCCTGTTCTGCTCCCCGCTCTGTGTCTGGTGAGTCCCTCACATCTCTGGCCTATACCCCAGTTCTGTAGGAATAAATAAATAAATCTTTAAAAAAAAAAAAAGGTTCCCATCTAAAAGGACACTTTAATAAATGTTATTCTATGAATGCTGGTTTTGTGGGAGGACAACAGAAATGAATGTGTTAACAATGTGTAAACAAAACCAACAACATCTTTCTACCCCTTGGACAATATTCCTTCCTGAATTGGAATTCCTTGTGCTCTCCCCTGCCTGCCTGCTAAGGGATGAGTTTCCAGTGAAATATTGTATAGTGTGATTCTCTTCTTGTCCACCAATGACTGGCTTCTATCTGTTTCTTCTTTGTTGTCTTAAGGCACTCAGTATTATGTGGGTCGATCTGAAAGTTTATCTTTCTTGTCAACTTTGGGAAATTGACAACCCCTGGTGAACATATAATCAACCTGGGGAAGACAAAAGAGAAAGAAAATGAAGGTTGTGACTAAGAGGAGACATACAGTCAGTACATGCTTCATTCATTATCGAAAATGGAAAGAGTCTGCAAACATTAAGAATTCTGTGTAGTGGTCCTCCCTGGTGGCACAGCGGGTTAAAGCACAGCACTAAGAGGCTAAAGCCATTTCCACATGAGTTCGATCCCTGCCTGCCCCGGAGGTGACCACATGGCGCGGAAGACCTCTCCAGACCCGCCCGCTGCTCCCCTCAGCAGTGTACTTCGTTGATCTGCCTGTTTTGCTCCCCGCTCTGTGTCTGGTGAATCCCTCACCCTCCACATCTCTGGCCTGTACCCCAGTTCTGTATGAATAAATAAATAAGTCTTTAAAAAAAAGAATTCTGTGTAGTGTATGAGCACTACTGGACTTTCTAGCTCTTACAACTCTGTTTTTTTCAAAGAAATGACTCTCTTGGAAACAGAGTGGTTGCATGGCTGTATAGAAAGCTGCACCCACCTTCTATTTTCTATAGTGGAACTTTGTGTCCCCAATTCACACACCTACCAGATTCCCAAATTTCCTTTTTAGATTATTTCTTAGAGCTCAGGGGAAAAAAATCACAAAAAAAAGATGCCACAAATTATAATTTGATTTCCAAATTCATCTCAAAAACTTCTGCTAATTACTATAAAATGTAACCAATATACAAATCCTGCCATGCACAATGACAATGGTAGCAGAAGTGAAAGTATGCCCCCATCTGATGCATCAGCAAGCTCTTATGGGCTAGTGGAACTGCAACCATTTCTACATTGTTTCACTAGGAAAAAGCAAACTGAATTCAACTTGGAACTCAGGCCTCTGAATCTATTTCTCGCCTATTCCATGGGACAAGTCCCTTCCTTTTCCCTGATAAGAATGGTTACCCTTTCTCAGCTTCTTAGGCCAGAGAAGTAAATCTTATCCCCAACAGGACCCACTCTCTCACCTACCCAAGTGCACACACACACACACATTCCTAAACATCATCATTAGAACCGCTAAAGTGACATCTGAAAATGACAATGAGTCAAGTGTTCACAAGTGTTCAGGGATCAGAGACACCTTGGTGTAAGTGGTACATGGTGACAAATGGCCCCACTTAGCACTCTGGACAAGAACATGGTGAGGGCTTCATGGTAGGCTGTTCTCACTCACAGCCACTGGCCCCATGGCACACTAAACCTTGGCTTGCTGTCATTTTATTCCACCGCTCACAGAACCTGTTTCACTCAACCAGAAAATATAACATTTGACCAGAACATGGGAATGGAAAGGAAATATAAGAAAGCAGATATCATTTGTTATTTTGCCATCAAACTTGTATTTTGTGTAGGCTTCTGTTAATACTTGATAGAGTATTCTTGTTTAAAACAACTTTACAGGGCCCTCCCTATTGACGCAAGGACTTAAAGCACAGCACTATGAAGGTATCTGCAGCCACTGCAGCATGGGTTCAATCCTCAGCCAAGGCGGTGACCCACATGGCACAGCAGGCCTCTACTACCTCTCCTGTCTCGACCACTGCTCCCTTCAGCAGTGTATTAAGGTTGATCTGCCTGTTCTGTTTCCCACTCTGTCTCTGATGGATCCTCTCACCTCCCGCACCTCTGGCCTATACCCCAGTTCTGGTATGTTTAAATACATCTTTGAAAAATACTTTTACAAAATTCTATGTATCATGATCATAAGGAAAAGCAACAGAAAGAAGGAGAACAGCTTAATAGCTATTAGTATCAACTCACCACTGTGCTTACAATTGGCTGTCTATTTATTAGATGTGACATGATTTAAATTTCAAAAAAAAAGGTAAGACCATCACCAGCATGATTTCACTGAACAAATGTCCTGGAAATTCTTCTGTAACAAAAAGAAGAAGAAGAAGGAGAAGAAGGAGGAGGAGGAGGAGGAGGAGGGGGAGGGGGAGGAGGTGGAGGAGGAGGAGGAGAAGGCAAATCTGTCTAGTGTTCTCCCTGCATGCTCCTCTTCAAGGCAAAGTTGCTAAAATAATCTCAGACTTGGTGCAACATTTGCCAGACAGCTGTTCTAGAGAATGCCGAGACGATAATCCTTGGGTCTATCATCTTTGGTATTTTTCTCCCTTCAGTGAATTCTGGGTTCGGGCCAGTTTATGGACACATGCTCTGAAAGTTGAAAGAGTATCTTTATGGAGATTTGATGTTTCTAGGGGTCTTTGGTGCCATATTCCAATAACTGACCCGGTTAAGAAGTTAGTTTGGGCCCTCCCTGGTGGCGCAGTGGGTTAAAGCAAAGCACTGAGAATCTAAAGCCACTTCCACATGAGTTCGATCCGTGCCTGGCCGGGAGGAGATCCACATGGCGTGGCAGACCTCTCCTGACCCGCCCGCTGCTCCCCTCAGCAGTGTACCTCGTCGATCTGCCTGTTCTGCTCCCCACTCTGTCTCTGGTGAAGCCTCTCGCCGCCCCTGAGCCTCTGGCCTGTACCCCAGTTCTGCATGTACAAATAAATAAATCTTTAAAAAAAAAAGTTAGTTTGAAGACTTCTAGGCAAAGCCTTCAATGGTAACTTTGTAAAGGGCAAATATCTGCGAAGATAAAAGATACTTCCACTATCATAAATCCCCCCCCACCACCACCACCACCCCAGAAATACTGGGTCTAACTACTTGCACTCTCTGTCCCTGAGTTAGGTCCTGTCCGGGAACCCTGGGGTAGGATGTTGCAGACTTACTGATCTAGAGCTAGAAGAAGACTCTAGAGCTCAAGTGACTCAGCTGCTTCCCTTCTGAATTAGCAGCTACCCCCACTATCTAGCAGAAATAAATTTTCAGAGAACAAAATTCTTTCTGCCAATAAATATGTTCAGAATCTCCTGGATATTTGAATATATAAGATCTTACCTTTCACCCAAATGAGTCCGTTCAAAGAATTTTAGACATGAAAGGAAGGATTCGGTATGTTTGCAAAGGCCTCTAGTTTCACAATCTTGCAGCCAGCCCTTCTCTGAACTCTTCAAAACGCGGCTTCTCTGACGCTACTGCTTCTTAAATCTTCATCGTCTGTCAGAGAACAAAGAGGACACCGAGGAGCATGCAATAGGAACACAGGGACTGGAAAACAGACACACATCTCAGGCAGAGAAAACATGAGAGAGAAATGTTTGCAGCTCTCTCTGACGTCCCTACAGATTGTTACAGGAAGCCAGATTTCTGGCCTTGGAGAAATTGTTTTCTCTTGTTGCTTAAGTGTTCTCCAGTTCTACCAAGAAATAGGTTACTGTCTTAGTTTGTTCCGGCAACCATAACAAAATACCACAGACTCGGTGGCTGAAAGAACAGAATTTTCTCACAGTTCTGGAGGCTGGAAGTCTAAAGCGGAGGTGGTAGCCGCCTGGATCTTCCTGAGGCCTCTTCCTTGACTTGCAGACGCCTCCTTCTTAGTGTCCTCACAGGACCTTCTCTCTGGGTGCACACATGGCCAATGTCTCCTCTTTTCTCAACTTTCCTACCCTGATCAGGATAGCCTGGTTAATACCCCCTGAACAGCCTAATTTAACATCATCTCTCAGAAGACTGATTCTCACATGTGACTGGATTCTGATGGGGTGTAGGAAGGATCTGGGTGGATGAATTTTGTGTTCATAGTTCATCCCATACCAGTTAGGAAATACTTTTCAAAATAAGGTGTTAAAAATCTAACCAATTCGTAGCATGTCAGAGCTTTTAAAACAAATCGAGTAAGAAGTGTGACTGGGCTCACAATAGTTCCCAGGCAGGATGGGGGTGGGACCGACTGACAGCAAGTGAAAGATGGGCCCCCTAGAAGAAATCTGTGATCTGGCCAAAAACCTTGATCTGAATTCTGAATCTCAGAACTGAGACTAGTACTCACCAATAGAAATATAATATGAGCCACACAGGCAAGTTTTAACATTATAGTGGCCACATTAAAAAAAAAGTGGAATAAAATTTTAAGTACAGGTTTCCTCCAACTGTGCAAGAGTAGAATGCTCCTATTGGCATGCTTTAATAGGTTATTTTTTGGATCTGGGAATGCTATGCTGTTAATTTATTTAGAAACATTCTAGAGCATTCCCAGGCCCAAAACATAACTTACTAAATCACATCAAATAGGAATGTTCTACTTTCAGATAGTGGAGGAAATCTGTATATATTCTCTCTCTCTCTCTCTCTCT
>NW_004567104.1:27718031-27719818 GCF_000260355.1 Condylura cristata
AGTCTTCAGGCTCTGGAGGCCCTTTTACTCTGACAGCACATGATAATACAGACCAACCATAGGTCTAAGGCCTATAGCCACATGTGGCTAATGGCTGCCCTAACAGACAGGACAATTCCCAGAGTAGCCAGGCCCGCCGTGGCCCAGGAAACAGACGCAGACAGTGAGGGTTTATGAATGACAGGATGGTAGCTGGTCAGGAAAAACAAACCAGTTCAGAGAGAAAATTGTCTGCCTATAAGCTATTTTTGTCCTTCAAAGTGAAATTCACTTTCCCTGTTTCTCGGAGGAAAATAATCAAAGGCTCTCAGTCACCGGATGCTCAAACTAAAGAAATGTAAAGATAACAATAACTAACCCTTGCATGTCCCAGACATGACCTAAACCGGCACTGACTCACTGAACCCTCCACTGTAGCCCCAGCTGGCACAATCCTGGCTTCCACTGCTCATGTGATCTTTAAGAGGCCGAGTGAGTGGCACTCCCCGGAAAGGCACCTCCTGCAGCGTGTCCAATTTAAAGTGGAAGAAACATCACAGATCTCAAGTCATCCTTCTGTTACAGTGGAGAAACTGAGGCTCAGTAACTCACCACACAGCAAGGAACTTGGCCCTGGGTGTGAGTCTGCTATCTGTGCACCTGACAGGTGCAATGTCAGAGAAGCCATGTGTGATTTCAGTGGCCATACCTTTAAAGAGCTTACGACTAATAGTGGAGATACTGGTGACAAATGTACATAAAAACCTGCATAGCGTCACATACCGGTTCTGGTTATTAGCTTCATCATCCTCTTGATTGGACTAGACTCCTTTTTTCAGTCCTTCGTGCAAGACATCACCCATTCTTACATCTCAGGCCAGCATTGTAGTTGAGAACATGTGCTCTGAATTCACATAACTTGGGTGTAGTTTCTGTGCCCCGATTTCCTCATCCTGAGTTTGGAGATAATAACAAAAGTTATACTTGGAGTTGTTACGAGGACTGAATGAGTTAGGGAGTTAGCGTATCTAAAACAACCAAATGCTTACACTGCCCATTGTCAGCACAGAATTGGTGTTTCACAAGAAGCTAGATTAAAACATCACTTTCTTCTGATGATATCTAAATACTCCTGCTAAAACCCATGCCTGTCAAGGATCCACACACGTGATCTATAGCAGTAGTTCTAAGGAGTTAGTTTGCACAAGTATCCCCCAGGGGGCTTGCAAAAAATGCAAACTTTGAGCCACTCCTTGGATTTGTTTTAGAAGATCTGGGTGGAGCTCAGGAATCTACATTTTTAGCACCTACCCACAAGGGATTCTGATGTAGGTGGTCTGACATCACAATCTGAGAAAGAGAAGCCTCCTGGACAAAGTCCTTTTTTAGATACGTTTTCAGTGATGCTGCTCATCTGGCCCTTATCCACTATTCCAGCCTCCCTGCTCTAAATCCCACCTTAATTCTGCAGAGCAGACCTGCAACAAGAAAAGCAAAAATACACGCAAAAGCAAACCCAATTGCATTTCTCCACATAACTGCTGTGTTATATGAGATTTGAAAGAAAAATCGCTGAGTTGACCGCCAGCAAAGTCCCGGGCAGCCACGCCTACAGGTCACCATGGGGACCGCATCGCTGTGATTTAGTGAAGAGGGCGTGGAAAAGCTGAGAGGGATGAAACACTTCGTGCTTCTGAGTTCCCGGTCTCTTTCCGAATCTCCCTTAGAGACCAGACCCTTGCTTTCTGTCCTTACGGTAACTCAAAGGATTGTCAGTTCTAAAGTTGGGGAAAAGCAAGGAAGAGGGT